>NC_058404.1:93889612-94171773 GCF_002201575.2 Neomonachus schauinslandi
GGAGGAGGAGGAGGAGGAGGAGGAGGAGAAGATAGCAGTAAGGGAAGAATGAGGGTGAGGGAATCGGAGGGGGAGACGAACCATGAGAGAAGATGGACTCTGAGAAACAAGCTGAGGGTTCTAGAGGAGAGGGGAGTGGGGGGAGGGGTTAGCCTGGTGATGGGTATTAAAGAGGGCATGTACTGAATGGAGCACTGGGTGTTATATGCAAACAATGAATCATGGAACACTACATCAAAAACTGATGATGTAATGTATGCTGATTAACATAACATAATAAAAAAAATTTTAAATTTTTAAGAATGCATCATGGAGAAACCCAGTAGTAGCTGTTATTTTTCAAGTCTGGTGCAGACAGTAAGAGATACTGTCTACAACTGGGCTCCTTAGTGTCAAAAAAGATGCTGGATACTGGAAATGCAGAAACCAGATGGCAGTATTTAAGGTCAAAAGTAAGATAGATTTAATTACTACAATCTGTAACCAGTTCAAAATGGCCAGGGGAAAATCCTACAAATACTTTTTTGCTCTCTGTGATCCCTGTCCCCTTTGTCCCTCTAATAGCCCTCTCTGCATCCCATGCATGCTCTCACCTGCAAGAGCCAGCACCAGAGGGCCCACTTTGCCAGTACTAGGAGATAGCTGCAAGAACCTGCAAATACTCCCCTGGGCCAATGCTTAACCAGTACAAGAAATTGGAAGCCCAATCCCCTTGTGTCAAGACAGGACAACTCTTTTTTTTTTTTTTTAAGATTTTATTTATTTATTTGACAGAGAGAGAATGAGAGAGAGAGCACATGAGAGGGGGGAGGGTCAGAGGGAGAAGCAGACTCCCTGCCGAGCAGGGAGCCCTATGTGGGACTCGATCCAGGGACTCCAGGATCATGACCTGAGCCGAAGGCAGTCGCTTAACCAACTGAGCCACCCAGGTGCCCCGACAGGACAACTCTTAATTTATACCTTACAGTTCAGGGTTTCCATTTAGCCTTTTGGCTCTTTGCTTGTGATTTTACCTGTAGGAGATTGTTGCAATAATGACCTCAATGATTTGTTACTCCCTGCATCTGCCCTTGGATAAACTCTACATACATTTACTTTGGCTTGATTAAGTAACTTGCTTTGACCAATGGGACATTAGCAGATCTGATGCAGACAGAAGCATGAAAAGTGCTTGTGCTTTGTGACTTGCACTCTCTTGCTCTTCCTGAGGACCTTACAAACATTGCTGTATGAATAAAGGTGGACTAGGCTGCTGGAGACACATGGCCAAAGTACCCCACCCAAAAGCCAGAGCCAACAGTTAGACATGTGAGTAAAACCATTTTAGTCCAATCAGACCAGAGTTAACCTGTCAGCTGATGGAGCCCAACAAAACAATCACTTAGCGGAGCCCAGCCCAAATTTCTAACCCCCTGAATCATTACCCAATACATGATTTTCATTTTTTTGTTTTTAAAATTTTATTTAAATTCTAGTGAGTTAATGTACAGTGCTATATTGGTTTCAGAAGTAGAATTCTGTGATTCATCATTTACATACAGCACCCGGTGCTCATCATAACAACTGCCCTCCTTAATTCCCAACACCCATTTAGCCCATTCACCATCCACCTTCCTCCATCAACTCTGTTTTTTCTCTATCATTAAAAGTCTCTTATGGTTTGTTTCTCTCTCTTTTTAATTTTTTTCCCACTTCCCCTATATTCATCTGTTTTGTTTCTTAAATTCCACATATGAGTTAAATCATATGGTATTTGTCTTTCTCTGACTGGCTTATGTTCCTTAGCATAATGCACTCTAGCTCCATCCATATCATTGCAAATAGCAAGATGTCATTCTTTTTGATGGCTGAGTAATATTTCATTGTGTACATGTGTCTTCTTTATCCATTCATCAATCAATGGACATTTGGGTTCTCTCCATACTTTGGCTATGGTTGATAATGCTGCTATAAACATTGGGGTGCATGTACCCCTTCAAATTTGTATTTTTTAATCTTTTGGGAAAATACCTAATAGTGCAATTGCTGGATTCTAGGGCAGTGCTATTTTTAACTTTTTGAGGAAACTCCATATTGTTTTCCAGAGTGGCTGCACCAGTTTACATTCTCACCAATAGTGTAAGAGGGTTCCCATTTCTCTGCATCCTTGCCAACACCTGTTTTTTCTTGTGTTGTTAATTTTTGCCATTCTGACAAGTGTGAAGTAGTATCTCATCCTGGTTTTGCTTTGTATTTCCCTGATGATGAGTGATATTGAGCATCTTTTCATGTGTCTGTTAGGCATCTCGATGTCTTCTTTGGAAAAGTGCCTATTCATGTCTTCTGCCCATTTCTTCTGATTTTTGTGTGTTGAATTTGAAAAGTTCTTTATAGATTTTGGATACTAACCCTTTATCAGATATGTCATTTGCAAATATCTTCTCCCATTCTGAAGGTTGCATTTTACTTTTGTTCATTGTTTCCTTCATGTGCAGAAGATTTTTACCTTGATGAAGTCCCAATAGTTCATTTTTGCTTTTGTTTCCCTTGCCTCTGGAGCCATATCTAGTAAGAAGTTGCTATGGCCAATGTCAAAGAGGTTGCTGCCTGTGTTCTTTTCTAGGATTTTGATGGTTTCCTGTCTCATGTTTAGGTCTTTCTTCCATTTTGAATTTCTTTTTTTGTATGGTGTAAGAAAGTGGTGCAATTTCGTTCTTCTACCTGTTGCTGTCCAGTTTTCCCAACACCAGTTGTTGAAGAGACTGTCTTTTTTCCATTGGATATTCTTTCCTGCTTTGTCGAAGATTAGTTGACCATATGGTTGTGGGTCCATTTCTGGGTTTTCTGTTCTGTTCCATTGATCTATGTGTTTGTTTTTGTGCCAGTACCATACTATCTTGATTACTACAACTTTGTGATATAACTTAAAGTCTGGAATTGTGATGCCTCCAGATTTGCTTGTCTTTTTCAAGATTGCTTTGGCTATTCAGGGTCTTTTGTGGCTCCATACAAATTTTGGGATTGTTTTTTCTAGCTCTGTGAAAAATGCTCTTGGTATTTTGATAGGGATTGCCTTAAATGTTTAGATTGCCTCGGGTACTGTAGACATTTTAACAATATTTGTTTTTCTCATCCATGAGCATGGAATGTTTTTCCATTTCTTTGTGTCATCTTCAATTTCTTTCATAATTTTTTTATAGTTTCAGGATATAGACCTTTTACTTATTTGATTAGGTTTATTCCTAGGTATCTTATTGTTGCAAGTGCAATTGTAAATGGGATTGATTCCTTGATTTCTCATTCTGCTGCTTCATTATTGGTGACAGAAATACAACAGATTTCTGGGTTTTTTTATATGTTGATTTTATATCCTGCAACTTTGCTGAATTCATTTATTAGTTCTAACAATTTTTTGGTGGAGTCTTTTAGGTTTCCTATATAGAGTATGATGTCATCTGCAAATAGTGAAAGTTTGGCTTCTTCATTGCTGATTTGGATGCATTTTCTTTCTTTTTACTCTCTGATTACTGAGGCTAGGACTTCGAGTACTATGTTAAATAGGAGTATGAAAGTGGGCATCCTTGTCTTGTTCTTGACCATAGGGGAAAATCTTTCAGTTTTTCCCCATTAAGGATGATATGAGCTATAGGTTTTTCATATACGGCCTTTATGATGATGAAGTGTGTCCCCTCAGTCCCTAGTTTGTTGAGAATTTTTTTTTTAATATTTTATTTCTTTATTTGACAGAGAGAGACACAGCGAGAGAGGAAACACAAACAGGGGGAGTGGGAGAGGGAGAAGCAGGCCTCCTGTGGAGCAGGGAGCCCAATGAGGGGCTCGATCCCAGGACCCTGGGATCACGACCTGAGCCGAAGGCAGATGCTTAATGACTGAGCCACCCAGGTGCCCCTTTGTTGAGAATTTTTATCTAGAATGGATGCTGTACTTTGTCAAATGCTTTTTCTGCATCTATTGAAATGATCATATGGTTCTTATCCTTTCTTTTATTTTTGTATCCTTTCTTTTATTAACGTGATGTATCACATTGATTGGTTTGTGCATATTGAAGCCCAGGAATAAATCCCACCCTTGCAGCCCAGGAATAAATCCCACTTGATTGTGGTGAATGATTCTTTTAATGTTCTGTTGAATTCGATTTGCTAATATCTTGTTGAGAATTTTTGCATCCATGTTCATCAGGGATATTAGCCTTTAATTCTCCTTTTTAGTGGGGTCTTTGTCTGGTTTTCAAATCAAGGTAATTCTGGCCAAGTAGAATGATTTTGGAAGTTTTCCTTCCATTTCTATTTTTTGGAACAGTTTGAGAAGAATAGGTATTAACTCTTTAAATGTTTGGTAGAATTTCCCTGACAAGCCATTTGTCCCTGGACTTTTGTTTTTTGGGAGATTTTTGATAACTGTTTCAATTGCTTTGCTGGTTATGGTTCTGTTCAAATTTTCTATTTCACCCTGTTTCAAATTTGGGGGTTTGTATGTCTCTAGGAAGTTATCCTTTTCTTCCATATTGCCCAGTTTCTTGGTATATAATTTTTCATAATATTTTCTTATAATTGTTTGTATTTCTATGGTGTTGGTTGTGATGGCTCCCCTTTTATTCATGATTTTATTTATTTGGTTCCCTTCTCTTTTTTTTTTTGATAAGTCTGGCTAGGGGTTTATCTATTTTATTAATTCTTTCAAAGAACAAGCTCTTGATTTCATTGATCTGTTCTACCATTTTTGCTTGTTTCTATATTGTTTATTTCTGTTCTCTTCTTTATTATTTCCCTTCTTCTGCTGGCTTTAAGCTTTATTTGCTGTTCCTTTTTCTCGGTCCTTTAGGTATAAAGTTAGCTTGTGTATTTGAGACTTTTCTTGCTTCTTGAAGTAACCTGTATTGCAATATTCTTCCTTCTTAAGACTGCCTTTGCTGCATCCCAAAGGTTTGGACTGTCATGTTTTCATTTTCTTTGCCTTCCATGTATTTTTAAATCACTTTAATTTCCTGGTTAACCCATTCATTCTTTAGTAGGATGCTCTTTAAACTCCATGTTTTTGTGGTTTTTACAATTTTTTTCTTGTGGTTCACCTCAAGTTTCAAAGCGTTGTGGTCTGAAAATATGCATGGTATGAACTCAAAGTATTTGTACTTGTTGAGGGCTGATTTATGACCCAGCATGTGATTCATTATGGAGAATGTTCCATTTACACTCAAAAAGAATGTGTATTCTGTTGCTTACAATGCAATGATCTGAATACATCTGTTAAGTCCATCGAGTCCTCTGTATCATTCAAAGCCATTGTTTCCTTGTTGATTTTCTGCTTAAATGATATATCCATTGTGTAAGTGGGGTGTTAAAGTCCCCTACCATTATTGTATTGTTATCAATGAGTTCCTTTATTTTTATTATTAACTGATTTATATATTTGGGTGCTCTCAAGTTGGGGGCATAAATATTTACAATTGTTAGATCTTCTTGACCTCTTAATTATAATGCCCTTCTTCATCTCTTATTGCAGTCTTTATTTTAAAATCTACTTTGTCTGGTACAAGTATGGCTACTCTGGTTTTCTTTTGGTGTCCATTAGCATGATAGATAGTTCTCCATCCCCTCCCTTTCAATCTGCTGATGTCTTTAGGTCTATATGCTGTAGGCAGCATATAGATGGGTCTTGTTTTTTCTATTCATTCTAATATGCAATGTCTTTTGATGGGAGCATTTAGTCCATTTACATCCAGAGTGATTATTGAAAGATATGAGTTTAGTGTCATTGTGTTACCTGTGAAATTGGTGTTTCTGGTGATGTTCTCTGTTCGTTCTATTCTTCTATTCTTTGTTGCTTTTGGCCTTTTTTTCACTCAAAGATTCCCCTTTAAAATTTCTTGCAGAGCTGATTTAGAGGCCATGAACTCCTTTGCTTTTTGTTTCTCTAGGAAACTCTTTATGTCTCGTCCTATTCTGAATGATAGCCTTGCTGGATAAAGTATTCTTGGCTGCATATTTTTCCCATTTAGCATGTTGAATATATCCTACAATTCTCTTCTGGCTTACCGGGTTTCTGTGGACAGATCTGCTTTGAACCTAATCTGTCTTCCCTTGTAGGTTAAGGGCTTTTTTTTTCCCTTGCTGCTTTCAGGATTCTCCCTTGTCTGTGTATTTTGTGAAATTGACTATGATATGCCTTGGCAATGGCCAACTTTTGTTTAATTTAATGGGAGTTCTCTGTGCTTCTTGAATTTTGATATCTGTGTCCTTCCCCAGATTAGGGAAGTTATCAGCTATGATTTGCTCAGATAAACCTCCTGCCCTTTTTTCTCTCTCTTCATCTTCTGGAACTCCTTTGATATGAATGTTATTCTGTTTTAATATGTAGGTGAGTTCCCAAAGTCTATCTTTGTGATCCATTACCTTTGTTTCCATCTCCTTTTCAGCTTCATTATTTTCCATAATTTTTTCTATACCATGGATTCATTCCTCTACTTCATCCATCTTCATTGTTATGACATCCATTCGGATTTGCATCTCAGTTATAGCATTTTTAATTTTAGCTGGACTAGATTTTAGCTCTTTTATCACTGCAGTAAAAGATTCTCTAATGTTTTCTATGCTTTTTACAAGCCCAGATGGTATCCTTATAAGTGTTGTTTTAAATTCTAGTTCAGACATCTTACTTATATCTGTATTGATTAAATCCCTGACCATCATTTCTTCCTGTTCTTTGTTTTGTGGTGAATTCCTTTGTCTTATCATTTTGGAGGGGAAAAATAATCAAAATTAAATTAATTAAAATTAAAAAATCAAAAAATTAATAAAGGAAGTTAATCCTAGGTGTGTTTTTGTCTCCTTGTGAAGAGAAGCTTAATAGAAAAAAGAAAAAAAGATAAAAAATTAAAAATTAAAAAAAATTAAAAATTGCTCTTTCTGTATCCAAGAAAACAACAAAAACAAAAACAAACAAAAAGAAACAAAAAAACTCAAAGGAAGCTAGATCCTGTTTCTCCTAGAGCTTTTGAAACTTCAAAGCACTCTATGATCAGTAGACTTGGTACGAATGAGGGGTTTGTGCTGGTCTTCTGGGACAGGGACCTGCTACTCTGATTCTTAGATGGATTTGCCCTAGTGCATGTGTGCCTGCCGGCCACAGGGTGGGCAGGGCTTGATGTAATGGCCCTACTCTCCACGTGGTGGCACTGTTTACCTTACTGGGATTGATCAGTGCTGGTGGGCACGGGGTCAAAATGGCTTTGCCCCTCTCTCTCATCTCCAGAGCAGGAAGCGCCCATGGGCCACTCCTTAGGAAGCCCTCATAGACTCACCATCACCCCTCCTATGGCCCCGGCTTCCCTTAGATTCCCACCTTCACCCTGTCCTTGACTGGGCTGTCTTCCTGCCAGGCAGTGCACTACTGTTTTATCTCAGGCCTGCCTGTGCTTCAAAAACCCCACACTTCAGAGACTCCTGCAGCATGGATCAGTGCTGATCCTCTGGCAGAGGGTCTCACTGTGCTGTGGCTGGTGCTGGCTTGTCCTAGAAAACAGTTGTGTGACCATGCAGCACAACAGTTCAGAGCTCAGGGTAATCACAACACACAGGCAGCAGGAGGGTTTGCTACCCTCAGCTGGCATCTTTGTTCCTATACTGGTGAATGGGATAGCTCAATGGTGACTGAAGGGTCTTTTGACCTCAGAGAGGCTGTGTCACCTCTACCAACTACTTCTCCCCCTGTAACCCAGAGGATCCTCAGATGCCTGCTCCCAGAACTGGGCCCTGCTTCCCTGTCAGAGCACTGTCAGGCCTGACCCTGGTAATGGTGCTAATCTCTGAAACTTTAGATTCTGCACTCCACCATTTATAAAAGACTGGAGCTATTGACACCCTTTCTTTTTTCTGTGTCTATGGGTTTGGGGAACAGTTTTCTTGTGCTGTCCTCTGTGTGTGTTTTCTTTCTTTTTTTCCCCCCCTCTCTTTCTCTCTCTTTTTTTTTTTTTTTTACAGCAAATGTTAACTGATATACTACTCTTTTTTCCACTAGCCTGTCCTGTCCTACACTCCTTTATGATTTCTTCTAGAAGTACTTCCTTCATAAATCACTTACACAGGAATCTTTGTTCCAAGATATTCTTCTGAGAAACACGACCCAAAACAATAATAATTTGTTAACTCACCACACTTTCTGAAGAAAAGACAGTATTAAACTTATATATCTGCATTACAAAAATGGGCACATATTCCAGGTATTCTAAATTTGAAAAGGGAAGTTATTTAGAACAAAGGATGAGGGGATCAGCTGGATTTTCCAGACCTAGATTCTACCCTCTTCTGTTTTATGTGATTATCCATCCCACTTTTACCTTTATTTATGAGTAGATTGCAAATTAGGGGATTAGATCCTGTGTAGAGACTTGCCAATGGATTAGTAATTTTGAAGATTTAAAACACATTCTAATTATAGGATAGATAGCCTTTTTATTGTATTCCTAAGTGCTGTATTCTACAACAGAAAAAACAATCAAGAAAACAGGCAGTGAGATATTTGCTGTCACTTACATGACACACAACAGCCAAGTGTATGTTCCTTCCCTTTGTCACTTGACAGAAGGATTCTCAGAGCCCAAGGAGGAGTTAAAGGGCACCCACTGTGGAGATATCATCAGTGCAGTTTGGGAGGGGGGTTCAGTCATTTTACTGAGTTAAACGCCACTGGGAAATCTCTTGGATTATGACAGGAATCCATCAGACTTTTTGAAAAAAAAAAAAACATATTATATCAGCATTCTTAATATAACCTCATTTGGGGAGTGGAAGAGAAAAGTGTTGTAAAGCTTTTTACAATGAAGGACTATATCGAAAGGTAATTGATATTTAAAATTTCATTCATCTGTATTGTTCTCAGATGTACATTTTTGCAGAAGGTAGAAACTAATCTTTTTTTTTTTCAAATTTTATGTTAACGTTTGATAGTTTAATAAAAAAAGAAAATATCATTGGTTTTTTTGCATTATTGGCTTTTGTATAATTATTATAACCTGCAAACTTCATGCAATAATAGTGCATCACTATGTAGATATATATGACCTAACCTAATAGATTATTTCTGGGAAATGATATATACTTAATTTTATGGTTAATAATTAAGCTTTAGATAAAACTGTAAAATGAAAAATTTACTAAATCTTTAGCAAGATGACTAACAGTTAATAATATTAAGGCAGTAAAAGACTGTGATAAATGGGCAGATTATATTTGAATTATTAAAATTAGCAGTACATGGAAAAGGAAAGCTACAAGTACATATAAAATAGAGCATTAATTTAAGCTTTATCAACTCTTTTGTGGAACAAATACTGTGATTCACAATATTAGGTAAAATTGAAGTATGTGCTAATAAAATGTCCCTCTCTTGCATTTCAAATACATATATGAAATAATTTACGCTAAAAATATTGTGTCATTTCTAAGAGGTTTTCATGTTCAAAGCTTTTGAATGACTAAAAATTCTGAGTTTTCCATTTTAAATACTGTGTTATTTTTAATGAAAGAAATGTTTGTAAAAAGTATAAACTTTTTGTCCAATTAAGTAATATAGAGTTATTGTAAGGATTGGTTTTCAATTTTTACTCATCTTGGCTGTGCTCCCAAAATATTAGAGATGTGTACATTTGTCACTACTTGCCATGGTTGTTGAATTGCATTTATGAATGTATGGTTTATAAATAAAAATGAGCATTCACTTTTTAATGGAGTTCAAACTCACACTTTTATGTTTCTTATCTGGCAGAGATAGAATTTTTTTTTTGATGATATTCCATCAACCTAAGTGTATAAGCACATACAGAGGGCAGGACATATTGGACCACAACAATATAAATTGCAAATGTAGTCCCTTGCTTGGAATCAGATTGTTACCTCTGTTTTTAACAGTATCAACCATAAGTCTACAAAAATACATATATAACATCACAATATAAAGAATTCAGATATAAAATGAATTGACTTTCAATTAGGCTTCTACCCAGAGTACATCCACAAATGTGCAATTGTAACATTCAGGTGTCAATTTTGCTAGGCTATGATACTCAGTTACTCAATTAAACACTAATCAAGGTGTTGCTGTGAAGGTATCTTGTAGATACGTTTAAAACCTATAATCAGTTGACTCTAAGTAAAGATCATCTTTGATAATATGGATGGACCTCATCCAATCAGTTGAAGGTCTTAAGAAACAAAACCAAGATTTCCATGAGGAAGAAAATATTCTGTCTCAAGACCAGTTCCTGCCCAAAAATTTCCAGCTTGCCAACCCGGCCTACAGATTTCTGACTAGCCAGCCCCCACAATCATGCAATCCAATTCCTTGAAATTAATCTCCCGCCTTCTACATGTTTGTTTATACACATATATATGTGTGTATATATTTTTAAGTATACTAATATATGTGTATTATATATATAATTATATACATATATAGATGTAAAAAGTCCCTAGATATATATATATGTATATATGCACACACATGCCTGTGCGTGCACACACACATGTATAAATTCTGGACACCTTGACTGATATAGATAGGTTGAAGTTCTTAGCTTATTTTAGATATGAAATTTCTGGAAACAGAAGGGAGATTTTCATAGGCAATGAAATTTACAGTCTCAAAAATTCTGGAGATGATTCTGCTTATCATTAACCCTGTTTGCTCCTAATCCTATAGAGTCAGACAATGACAATAAAACAGGTATCCATCACCTGGAGATTTTTGGAATCACTTCCTAGAATTTCTGGCTAAGCATAGGACCCATAACCATCCATGCCAATATTTAACTTGGAGTAGATACCACTTCCAGGAAGGACCAAACTGTAGCTGGACCTAGTGTGGTTTTGAATAGTGCAGAAGAGCCCTCAGAACTCCCAGCAATTGAGTTTTGAAATCTTTCCCTAAACCTAGCAGTAAGCAAACCCCTATTTATGTGATTATTTTTTTTATATCAGTTATCACATTATAGTGAGGTTGTGATGTATAAAATTAGTATGCTGAAAATCAAGAGCAAATATTAAACTTGGATGTGGAGATTTGGAAGAGTATTTGAACTAGAAAAACAATTGGGGGGGGCGTGTAGAATGGATATGGTGATCTGATTAGCTTTGCAAGCAATAATTGGACATGTTTACGGATTTTCCGAATGACTGTGTTGAAAGAGAATTTTCTATGAATATTTCATGATTTGCATGGTTGAAGACTTCTAATCAAGAAAAACGACTGAATAGCAAAGGCCTGGGAAGCTAGAAGTTTAAAGATGTCTACCCAGAGGATTTGCTTCCATTCCAGTAGAATAAATAAGGATAAAGACTTTCCCCCTGCCCCTCCCTGGAGAAGTTTTTTTACATTGCAGAGTGATTAAGTATTTATGTGGGGGCCTGGAGAAGGGGGACAGATGTGTCAGCAGCACCTATATAAGCTCTTAGTTTCATAATTTTGGGGTTGTTCTACTGTAATGTAAACCAATTACATGTGTGGGTGAAATATGATCCTCATTCATGTCACTCTGTGGGGATTTGGAACATGGGGACCTGACACAAGATACCACTCTGTGAAGAATAAACTGTTTCTCAGATCCAGAAACCATATGCTCATGACCTCACTCACTCAAACATATTTCTTTCTCTCTTCTCACTTCTCTCTCTCTCTCTCTCTATATATATATATACACACACATATATATGAATGTATGGTGTGTGTGTATATATGTATATATATGTATATATATATATATATATATATATATAATTCTCTCTATATAACTCTTATTAGTTGATAATAATATTTTAAAATAAAGTATTGCCAAAACATCGTTGGGATGTTCAAATGGGTATTTGTCATACTGACTCTGAAAAAGTGAGAGTAGAATTTTTTTTTAGAGATTTTATTTATTTATTTGACAGAGAGAGACACAGAGAGAGAGGGAACACAAGCAGGGAGAGTGAGAGAGGAAGAAGCAGGCTTCCCGCTGAACAGGGAGCCCGACGCAGGGCTCGATCCCAGGACTCTGGGATCATGACCTGAGCCGAAGGCAGACACTTAATGACTGAGCCACCCAGGTACCCATGGGAGTAGAATACTTTTTTTAAAAATTTTTTTATTGTTATGTTAATCCCCATACATTACATCATTAGTTTTAGATGTAGTGTTCCATGATTCATTGTTTGTGCATAACACCCAGTGCTCCATGCAGAACGTGCCTTCTTTAATACCCATCACCAGGCTAACCCATCCTCCCCCCCTCCCCTCTAGAACCCTCAGTTTGTTTTTCAGAGTCCATCATCTCTCATGGTTTGTCTCCCCCTCTGATTTCCCCCCCTTCATTCTTCCCCTCCTGCTATCTTCTTTTTTTTTTTCTTAACATATATTGCATTTGTTTCAGAGGTACAGATCTGATATTCAACAGTCTTGCACAATTCACAGCGCTTACCAGAGCACATACCCTCTAATTATACACATGTCATCTGTTGAATTGAAAATTTAACTACTACTACAGATCATAAAGTTTTGAATAAGATTTTCTTTTTTACATTAGTCATTTTCATTTTAGGAAGGAAGATAAAATTATGGAAACTAATAATTGCAGTATAGTAGAGAATATGCTAAATGCCATTAATCAGTCTATATGAGTGCCATGATATAGTGATATATGCTTTAAATCTGTCTAACTTCTCTTTCGTCTCTCCTGCCTCTAGTCAGAGAATTTTTTTTTTCTTTTAAGGGCTCATATGATTTGATTGTGCATGCCGGGATAATCTCCATGTTTTAAGGTTGGTGATCATTTAATTACATCCAAAAAGTCCTCTTTATCATGTAACATAGCATATCCATAAGTTCCAAGAATTAGGGCATGGGCATCACTGAGAACCATTCTGCCTATCATAATCCACATTCTGTATATAAGTTTTTTAGTATCTTGGAGTCTTAACTCCCTCATTTATAAAATTGGCATACCAACATCTTACTCAAAGGGATGTTTTGAAAGTTAATCAGATGATTGTAAAGCACAGACTACTTCTACTCCAAAGAGTTCCTTTGAATTCTTTCTACTTCAAATACTACTTTCTTCTGCCCGGGAGTGACCCAGGTTTTAATCTGACTTGCATATATATTTTAGAAAGTGGTGATAATAAAAGCATTTCTCTTAGAACTGAAATAAAACGGTCCCTTCACATTGCTCACTGTTTTCAGTCAGTATAGAGCCTAAAGAAATGTGTAGTTAACATGTGTGGCAGAGCAAAATACCAGGTGATTCAGTCAAGCAAGCCTTTGGTAATGATTCAAAGTCAATCCAATATTGAATTCTATGACAGATGACTCAAACTACTGATATTTTGTTTTGCTGATCAAAGAGGAATTCAAATGTTCTAGAGAAAAACCTGTAGGACAGTTCTGTTAGTAAAGTCATTGATAAAAGGGACATTTGTTTATCTGTTGCAGCACTGCCTTAAATCTAGATTGATCCTCAGAACGTATTTGATAAAGATTAAACACCAGAGTTTCTTTACACTGTCAGGAAACACACTTTAGCAATATGTCATTGCCAAATTCTTACATACGAAAAACAGATATAAAGATTGAAAAAGTTCCTAATAGAACAAGAAATGGGATCAACCCTATCAGAACAAGAAAAGAGAAAACCAGAACAAAAACTTTTACCTTGAATATGTATATACTTTTAGATTTTGCAAAATACTTCAACAATTATCTGTGAAGGTAAATATGAATTATTATTCCAAATTTATACATTCTCCAGAAGATTACATGATTTAACAATATATACATAGGTAGAAAATCACAGAAATATCTACATTTGGGCTTTTCCTTCTAAAAAAATCAGTTTTATTTGCATAACCAGTATTAAGTATAAATGGAGAAAATAGTTTCATTATGTAACAGTTGAAACATTTTTGAGATATTTATTCTTTTCACAGTATTTTATGATGTTTAAAAGAAAGAAAAAAAGATTGAGCGAAGTAGAAGCACTGGTAAATTTGTAATATGTTAAATCAGACTAAACTTCTTAACTACAGAGCAAAGGATAGAAACCAGATAACATAATTTGTAATGACAAAACTAAAAACTCTAACTGGATAAATAATGGGTCAGTCTGCTCCTTTCCCTTAATACTGAGAAAGCAAGTTTTTTTTTTTTTAATATAATTTTGAAAACCCACTAAAAACCTGACTATAGAAATTTCCTTCTTTTGTAGAAGCGTAAGTGCTGAAAGTGCAAGGATGTGGAGAATAAATACATTATCTAATGACAAATGACAAGTGTCAAGAGGAAATAGAGTGACAGAGTCAAACTCTTTAGTTGATCTAGTTCTTCAAACTTTGTTGAAAACCATGATTTTCTTCTTGATGCCATTACTTAGAACATGAAAAATTACTGTTCATAATGTTATCTAACAAGGTTTGTTGAAATGCAAGGTAGAATATATTTCTTGTATTTGCAATCAGGACCAAAGGGCCATTTACTTTGGTTTTATATATAACAATATCATTATTGGAGAGAGATTATTTAAATTAAAATAAACTGATTCTAAACTCAGTGCTGTCTTGAACACAGTCTACAGTAGTTATAACCAAAAATCTCTCCTGAATTGTAAAGGAATATTAACAAAAAAATACCTATTAAGTACAGTAAACTAGATTCTCCAGGCAGTGTTCAAATGGGACAACTAGACAGTGATAGTGATGTAAAGTAATACTCTTCTCTTGTTAAATGAATGGAGAATTACAGAACTGTAACAACATACTGGCTGGAAATGAAGGGCTGCTGTGCAGATTTAAAAATGTGTACTTTCAATATGAAATCTCTTTATTACTTGGAGAATATAAGATGTTTTCATTAAAAATTATGAAACTAATATAGCAGAAGGACTACTGGTAACAATAGATAATAATAATTTATCATTTAAAACTATGTGCAATTATATTTGTGGTGATATCAGCTAATTAGTTGACAAATGGAGCTCAACAATCAGATGCCCCAAAAAGCTTAGTGAAAATGTTATATGCAAACAATGAATCATGGAACACTACATCAAAACCTAATGATGTAATGTATAGTGATTAACATAACATAATAAAATAAAATTAAAAAAAGAAAATATGATCGTTTTATAGGAGTTAAACAATGGGACATCAAAGAAGACAAGATATATGCAGTCTCTGTTATTAAATATTTATATATATGTGTGTGTTTGTGTGTGTGTGTGTGTGTTACCAGGGTAACAAGAATTGAGAGAAAACCAATTAATGATCAATGTTTGCCTTAGACTGAAACAAAACATTTTTCTCCAAAGTTTTATTTTATTTTATTACAACCTGGATGTGTTTTTATTTTTTTAATTAAAAAAATTTTTTTAAAGATTTCATTTATTTAATTGAGAGAGAGAGAGAGAGTGGCAGAGGGAGAGGGAGAAGCTGACAATGAGCAGGGAGCCCAATGCAGGGATCAACACCAGGACCCTGGGATCCCTGAGCTAAGGCAGATGCTTAATCGACTGAGCTACCCAGGCACCTCTGGATGTGCTTTTAAATTAGAACATGTATTTCATGTTTCTCTTCCTTTTCCTTTCCCTTTTTTATTTATTTTTCCCCAAAAAAACATATATCTAAAACTTTGGGATTGCTGATAATCTTAGTAGCTTATAATTGAAGAGAGATAATATTAATTTAGCTGAAGATTGACTCTGTTGGTAACATGGAGAATCATTCAGCAACTGTAGCACATGAAGAGAATACTACAGCAGTATGAAGGCACCATAAGAAACAGAGTCAAGTATCTGGTCCATCTAACCTTTATTTCTCAATACAAATGAATAATTTGAATTCTGGTTTATATATCCCTGCCTCTTCTCAGTTTGGTCAAAGTGAATCCAAGAATTGGATTCCTGTCAAAACCGGGGGCCCAGACAAGATTAAGTTTCTACCTAGGCAAGCTGACATTTTTAACCTGGACTGTGGCAAATTTCCCAATCAATCCCCCCTATAGACATTCTGAACTTGATGAATTGCTTGTATTCAAATTCCTGCCTTTTTTTTTTTACTTAAAAATGGTGAAAATCAGTTAATCAACAAATAATTATGGGAGATCTACATGCACAAGGCAGATACTTATGCTTA
Organism: Neomonachus schauinslandi; assembly: GCF_002201575.2. Lineage (NCBI taxonomy): Eukaryota > Metazoa > Chordata > Mammalia > Carnivora > Phocidae > Neomonachus > Neomonachus schauinslandi. The sequence continues at coordinate 93,905,764 of NC_058404.1, forward strand.
TGGGGGTATAAATTGAAATAAAAGCTATTGGCAGGGGCAAACAAACAAAAACAGACCTGTAATTAAGTAGAGGAAATAATGTATAAAAACAAGGAAAACACTAAATCCTAGAGTTAACCTACAAGCATAAGAAATGCCATTAAACAGGCAAAAAAGATATTAAATTATGTGATTTTTAGACCATGGACATGGCTTAAAATGGCTTCAAGAAGCAAAAAAAGACATTGAGGAAGAAAAAGGGAAACAGAGCATGAGAACAGGCATTTTGGGTGAGGAAAACAGTACAAGGCAAGGAATAGAATTTTTTCTTTTTAAGATTTATTTATTTGAGAGAGAGAGAGCATACACATGAGCAGGGGGAGGGGCAGAGAGAGAGATGGAGAGAGAATCCTCAACAGACTCCCCTCTGAGTGTGGAGCCCGACTCGGGGCTCAATCCTAGGACCCTGAGATTATGACCTGAGCCAAAATCAACTGAGCTTTATCAGCTTTACTGAATAAACCACCCAGGCACCCCTGAAGGGATAGAATTTTTAATTTCAGAGTTAAATTGGTACATTTAGAAGACAAAGTATAATCTCAAATTATACATATTTTTATGTATTTTTGAATATAATGATAATTGGGTTTTTTAAATGTTTTTGAATATAATGATAATAGTGGATGCAGTGAAATTAAGTATCCAAAGACATTTTCTATTGAGCCGAGAATTAATTGAAGTCCTGTGTATGTATCTCAACTGGGATGATGATGTATTTTTGACAGATGTGTTTCATTTACTGTAGTTGATTCTACTAAGTAAAATGTCCGTGTCAAAAGAACCACTGTCTTACTCACCTAGCCTGAAAATAAGAGGCAATATTTATCCCAAAAGTAGAGTAAATGAATTCTAATCTGCTTTTCCCCTGAGAAAAATAACATAATTTTTAACATTCTAGCTCCAAAAGATTTTTTATTTCTAATTTCTTGTAAAACACAAGAAGATATAAAAATATTTTACAGAATCTGGTCTTACACTGTCACCTATCTTTGCCTCTTAAGGAATATTCATAAATCATTTGCTGAGAATGAATATACCTGGAAGTATGTCTCATTTTGAAATGCATGTAGCAAATGAGAACAACTTCCTGAAGAGAATCATTCTCCCCCAAATTATATACATGTAAATGTTTAATACATATGCAAAACATGTGTTAAAATTCTCAAAGAAAATACATAAGAAGCTGTTATTGAAAATATGTCCTGAGATCATCACACGAAAAATTGAGAAATTTGGATATAGATGGTTGAGATTCTTACCTAACTTAGCAATTCAAGAATATTTCTTCTGCTTTATTAAAGCATAATTGACAAATAAAATTATAGTATATTTAAGGTGTACAATGTGATGATTTAATATAAATATAAGTTATGGATTTATGGGAATGGTTTTCCACCATTGAGTTAATTAATATAACCATCACGTCACATATTTATATTTTTTTATGAGAACACAAATTCTGATCTCTTAGCAAATTAAAATTATATAATACAGTGTTATCAACTATAGTCACCATGTTATATATTAGATCCTAAGACTTTATTAATCTTATAACTAAAAGTTTGTAACCTTTTACCAGCCTCTCCTCATTTCCCATTCCTCTTAGCCCCTTGTAACCACCTTCTATTCAACTTTTTAAAAAAATTTTATTTTATTATGTTATGTTAATCACCATACATTACATCATCAGTTTTTGATGTCTATTCAACTTTTTAAAAATTTTAATTCCACATGTAAGTGATACCATGAAGTATTTGTCCTACTCTGTCAGGCTTCTTTCACTTAGCATCATGCCCTCCAGCTTCATCCATGTTTTTGCAAATTGCAAGATTTCCTTTTTCTTTTTTTAAGGCTGAATGATTATTTTATATTTTACGTATTTTCTTTTACATTGTTCTTTTCACACTTTCTTTATTCATCTTCAATGGACAATTAGGTTGTTTCCATTTCACACCTTGGCTATTGTGAATAATTCTATAGTGAAAATTGTTATACATGTATCTCTTTGGTATCCTGTTTTTCTTTCTTTGGGATATATACCCAGAAGTGTGATTGCTGAATCACATGGTAGTTCAAATTTTTAATTTTTGAGAAACCACCAACATGTTTCCCATAGTAGCCATACCAGCTTATGTTCCCACCAATGGTGTACAAGGGTCCCTTTTCCTCCATATCCTCACCAGAATCTTTTGTCATTTTGATAAAGCCATCCTAACAGGTGTGAGGTGATAACTCATTGTGGTTTTGCTTTGTATTTTTCTGATGATGAGTGATGTTGTGGACCTTTTAATGTTCCCATTGACCATTTGGATTCTGTCTTTAGAAAAATGTCTATTAAGGTCTTTTGCCTGGTTTTGATTGGGTTCTTTGTTGTTTTGTGTTTTGTGTTTTTTTTTTTTTTTTGCTATTGAGTTGTATGAGTTCTTTCTATATTTTGAATATTAACTCCTTATAGAATATGTGGTTTACAAATATTTTCTCCCATTTTGTATGTTGTATTTTCATTCTCTTGATGGTTTCCTTTGTTGAGAAGAAGCTTTTTAGTTTGTTACAGTCCTACTTACTTACCTTTGCTTTTGTTGACTTTACTTTTGGTGTCAAATCTAAAAAGTCATTTGGTGTCAATCTGAAAAGACAAAACCCCTCCTATGTTTCTTCTAAGAGTGTTATGGTTTGGGGTATTTAATCCATTATGAGTTGATTTTTGTGTATGGTATACTATAGGGGTCTAGTTTCATTCTTTTATAAAAAGATATCCAGTTTTCCCAACAACACTTATTGAAGAGACGATCCATTCCCCATTGTATATTCTTGGCTCCTTTGTCAAAAATTAATAGGCCATACACAAAAACAGACATATAGACCAATGGAAGAGAATAGAGAGCCCAGATATGGACCCTCAACTCTATGGTCAAATAATCTTTGACAAAGCTGGAAAAAAACATGCAATGGAAAAAAGACAGTCTCTTCAATAAATGGTGCTGGGAAAATTGGACAGCCACATGCAGAAGAATGAAACTCCACCATTCTCTAACACCATACACAAAGACAAAACTCAAAATGGATGAAAGACCTCAATGTGAGACAGGAATACATCAAAATCCTAGAGAAGAACATAGGCAGTAAACTCTTTGACATCGCCCACAGCAACTTCTTTCAAGATACATCTCCAAAAGCTAGTGAAACAAAAGCAAAAATGAACTTTTGGGACTTCATCAAGATAAAAAGCTTCTGCACAGCAAAGGAAACAGTCAACAAAACAAAGAGGCAACACACAGAATGGGAGAAGATATTTGCAAATGACACTACAGATAAAGGGCTGGTATCCAAGATCTATAAAGAACTTCTCGAACTCAACACCCAAAAAACAAATAATCAAGTCAAAAAGTGGGCAGAAGATATGAAAAGACACTTCTCTGAAGAAGACATACAAATGGCTAACAGACACATGAAAAAATGTTCATCATCATTAGCCATCAGGGAATTCCAAATCAAAACCACACTAAGATACCACCTTACACCAGTTAGAATGGCAAAAATGGACAGGGAAAGAAACACCAAATGTTGGAGAGGTTGTGGAGAAAGGGGAACCCTCTTACACTGTTGGTGGGAATGTAAGATGGTACAGCCACTTTGGAAAACAGTGTGGAGGTTCCCCAAAAATTTAAAAATAGAGCTACCCTATGACCCAGCAATTGCACTCCTGGGTATTTACCCCAAAGACACAGATGTAGTGAAAAGAAGGGCCATATGCACCCCAATGTTCATAGCAGCAATGTCCGCAATAGCCAAACTGTGGAAAGAGCCGAGATGCCCTTCAACAGATGAATGGATAAAGAAGATGTGGTCCATATATACAATGGAATATTACTCAGCCATCAGAATGGATGAATACCCAACTTTTACATCAACATGAATGGGACTGGAGGAGATTATGCTAAGTGAAATAAGTCAAGCAGAGAAAGTCAATTATCATATGGTTTCACTTATTTGTGGAACATAAGGAATAGCATGGAGGACATTAGGAGAAGGAAGGGAAAAATGAAAGGGGGGAAATTGGAGGGAGAGATGAACCATGAGAAACTATAGACTCTGATAAACAAACTAAGGGTTTTAGAGGGGAGGAGAGTGAGGGATGGGTTAGCCCGGTGATGGGTATTAAGGAAGGCATGTACTGCATGGAGCACTGGGTGTTATACGAAAACAATGGATCATGGATCACCACATTAAAAACCAATGATGTATTGCATGGTGACTAACATAACATAATAAAATTTTTTTAAAAATTAATTGGCCATATATGCATGGTTTTATTTTTAGGCTCTCTATTCTGTTCAATTGATTTATTTGCATGTCTTTTTTTATTATTAACATATAATGTATTATTTGATTTCAAGGGTACAGGTCTGTGATTCATCAGTCTTACACAATACACAGTGCTCACCACAACACATACTCTCCCCGGTGTCCATCACCTAGCCACCCCATCCCTCCCGCCCACCTCCACTCCAGCAACCCTCAGTTTGTTTCCTGAGATTAAGAGTCTCTTATGGTTTGTATCCCTCTCTGGTTTCTTCTTGTTTCATTTTTTCCTCTCTTCCCCTATGATCCTCCTCCTTGATGTCTTTATGCCAATGTCATACTGCTTTGATTATTACAGCTTTATGATACAGTTTGAAATCAGGATGCCTCTATCTATGTTTTCTTACTCAAGATTTCTTTGTGTATTTGAGGTCTTTTTGGTTCCATACAAATTTTAGGTGGCAGCTATAAAAGTTGGGGCACTAGATGTGTGAACAAGCTCCTTACAGGGAAATACTGGCAACTTGGTTTTATTGTTGGAGTGAGCTAGAGGGAAAAGGTGGAGGAAACATCTGCGTGCTTTTTTGAGCTCTGAGGAGGGTTACAGTGAGCACCTGAATTCATGCTAATTAGAAGCTGGACCCCCAGGCAGCAGTTACTAAAGGAGATAGTCAAACCGCTTCCAAGGAAAGGCTGGGAAATGGGTGTTTTTGACTCTTCACACTGTGCTGAACCTGGGAGGATAGCTGCGGTGAGTGCTTCCTTGGCCATTTACAAATGCTTCTTTGTTTCTTATAGTCCTGTGGGACTTGTGAACACAAGCCCTGATAGCTATCAGAGCTAGGTGATTTGAGAGTCCACTGTTCAGGTGGCAGCTTTAAAAACTGGGGTGTTAGATGAGGTCCCAGGCCTTTGCTCTGCAAGAGAAGCTGTGAGTTGGGGGTTCCCCCCGATTGTATGGAGCAGTGCTGGGAGTGGAGTTTATGGTGAGAGGGCATTATAACCTTTCCTATCTTTCTTGATGTGGGTATTTTCTGTTTTCTGATGTGTAGGAGTCACTAAACTAGTTTCTGGATTTCTCTCAGAGGGAATTGCTCCATGTTGCTGTGTATATGGTGTATCCATAGAGGAGGGAAATTCAGGAGCCTCCTATGTTTCCATCTTAGTCTGATGCCTGAAATTTTAAAACCAGGATTTGGGTGCTAGATGTGCTTATTACTACCGGGATATCATTGCTCCTAGGTTCTTTCACCAGACAAAGCTTTATTCATCTATTAAGCTGTCAATGGTAATCAACTAAAGGCTGCTAACTGTGGTGAGAAGGGCACTCTCCTAATTGCAGGTGGAAGCCAGCAATTTGATAAAATATTTTTGAAAGATGGTCGTCCAACCTTTTTCTGAACATTCACAAAAATGAGCATTTCGGTGCTTTGCAAAATGAATTTCTAAATCTACTCTGAGTTTTAAAATTGAGCACCTATCTTTATAGTGTTTATTTTTTGTTTTTAGTCTCTAGGGAAACATAGAACAAATCATTACTCTTTTTCAACAAATCTTCTCGTCTAAAGATTAACATTTTCAATAGAGTTTCTCCTGCCATTTTTCAATATGTCATTCATTATACCATCTTAGCTATTTGACTTTAGGCACAGACTAATTTGTCAGATTTCCCCTTTAAAGCATAGAAAATGATGTAGGTGAAAATGATTTAGGTGATTAAAATTAAAGGATTTACTCAGCTGATGTACATCAGTGAATACTTAAAAACCGCATGACTCCCCAGTTGAAGTAGGCTCAGGGTTTTTATGGGATATGTGATGTTGAGCACGTGACTAAGGAACAGGCATGAGGCTAGGCACCATTTAGTAGTGTCTGCATGAAGCTCCTCAGGGCCCATAGAGATCGGATTGCCTGTGTTGGTTGGTATAGAATCAGTGGCCATAGACTTTAAAGAGAGTCCATGAAGAGATCTGAGAGAAGTTAATGTACTGTCCAAACAACCACCAGCTCAGTATTTTTTAATAACTATTTTCACAAGACTTGTGGTTTTTCCAGCTAGTCAAATTACTGGGACAGGGGAGGTAGATAATAATAAAGAAAGAAAATGGGGCAAAAGTAGGAGGCTAAGGGGAAAACAAAAGCCCTCTATAATGTCTGTATTAGTGTTTTCCATAAGAAAATGTCAGCACTGGATTTGACAAAGAATGGGTGCCACCTGCCTTACCTTTCTTAGTCTTTTATTAATGACAAGATTGCATTTTATCACATTATTTAAATATGAGCTATACTGTTTATGATCATCAGATATGCTTAATTATTATTTATATACATCTTCCTCTGTCAGACCTATTTATTGCTATGCCTATAGTCCCCATTTTATGTTTATTAAATTAAATAAAACCTCATTACCTGATAAAGACTCTCACCCAATCCCAGTGTCTTGGTTGGACAACCACTAACAACCTGTTTCTACACTTCAATAATATTCTGACTACAAAATGATCATACCTGCCCTTTGATCAGTCTTTCTGCAACTTATCCTATGTTAACAAACAATTTATTTTTAATGTAAATTAATAATACTTCATTTTCAGTTTTTAAATTAATCTCAGAATTTCTGCCTATTAAGCCAGTCAGAGGGTTTTGGTCATGATTCTTAAATGAATGGTGTGAGCAGTCAGGTGTCTATGTATTCTAGTGTGCCTGGTATCATCCTGATTTATGTCTGTTGGCTTAGACTAATTATGAAGAGTGCCTCCTTTTATTCTCAAAAATTGTCCCAGTTTGAGTGATAACTTGTATGTTCATACATAAATAATTTAGAATAGGCAATGGCATTATCAATTCAAATGCAGTAGGACAGAGTGGAAAGATAGAGGGCACAATATAAAAATCATTATGATAAGTGTCAGATCTATATCTGGCCATTAAATCAGAAGAGACTATTATACACCCTCTCAAGTTGGTCCATGATTCATAGTATTAATTGCCATAGCTAATTTGATTATGCAACAAGCATCCCACATCATTAAAATTATTCAGATGGCTGTACTGAAATGTTGCATAGATCTGACCTGAGCCTTATTCTAATCAATTTGTTATGTGAAGTAAGAGCGGTGTTATTTTCCATAGGTTTCTTTTAAGAACCTAAACAAAAGTCAGAATTATAAAAGATACGAGTGGGCAGATAAAGAAAGTAGTTATAGCATAGAAATCTTACTCTCTGGAACATACATAGAGAGCAAATTTAATAAGAAATTACCCTCAATATAAACCTATAGCAAACATATAAACATCATGTCCACTTCTCTTGGACTCACTGTTTTCAAGGTCCATGGCCACTTATTCTATATTAACCACCACAAGCAACATAGTCTCTATGGTGAGGAATTTCATGCAGACACTATTATACAATGCCTAGCCTCATGCTTGTTCCCTGTACCTTTCACTTCCACTTCCAGAACTTATCTAAGGCATTCAGAAGGCATGAGAGATCTTGGGACCTGCTTTGTACTCATGTATGAACTCTGATAAAATTAATGCCAGGCATGATAAAGCTCTAAAAGAGTGTTTCTTACATGGGGAAGAAGGATAGAATGTTAACAGGGCTTTACCAGGAGGGGACTTAAAAAAGATTCAAGAATAGAGGAACTGTGTTTTACATTTACAGCCAATCTGGAGGCAATCTCCATTTTATCAAGGTGGAAAAGAAGAGTTAGGGTTTAAAGTCATGTTTAAGAGGAGGTGGGAAGGGGCACTTCGGTTGCTCAGTCAGTTGAGTGTCCGACTCTTGTTTTTGGCTCAGGTCATGATCTTGGGGTCCTGGGATCAAGCCCTGAATTGGGCTCCATCCTCAGCAGGGAGTTTGCTTGAGGATTTCTGTCCCTCTGCTTCTGCCCCTTCCCCCTCTATTTCTCTAGACTAAATAAATAAATCTTTTTTTTTTTTTTTAAGAAGGTGTGGGGAGAAAAAACTATGGAGAACAAGGACCTATGAAGGCCACAAAGAAAAATTCTCAGTTCTTTGGTGTCTAGTCTTTCAATATATCTTATAATATGCTATTCTAAAAATAAAAAGTAAAACATGAATAGCTCCAATTTAGAAAAAAAAGGCAGAGAGATCTGTGGACAGATATAAAAGTTGGAAATCCTGGATCCAGGGATAGTGAATAGTGTGTCCTGAAGGTCAAAGAAAGAAAATGAGGTTGGTGATGTGGCTAGAGACACACTGGTGGCAGGTGCATGTAGGGAGGGAATGATTAAAATGGGTATGGTAGAAAAGTCTCATCCCCCTGTAAAATACTAGGAAAACTCCACTTGCTCACTATGTTGTGAATATGATTATGTTTGAACAAGAGATGAAATATGAGAATCAAATCCTTCAAGTTTGGTGAGAATAGAAAGTAGTTATAAAGGTGAAGGATTTACAAATAAGAAGATGGACAACTAGAAACAGGAGAATTCCACACTCTTCTCCATTCTTTGTCCTTAATGAACTGGGAAGGTTGCCATGCTTGAGGGGACTCATGAGAAACAAGATCGGTGGACTCCATTCTTTCATACATAAATCTGTATTAATTTTCTTTTATTGCTATGAGAAATTAAGCTTAACAGCCTAAAACAACATGCGTTTATTATCTCACAGTTCTATAAGTCAGAAGTCCACTAGCTTTGTCTAGGTGCACTGCTTATGGTCCCACATAGCTAAAATTAAGATATTGACCAGCTTGGGCTCCTTTCTGGAAGCTCTGTGGGAGAATCCACTTCCAGACTCACCCATGTTGTTGATGAAATTCAGTTCCATATGCTTATAGGACCCAGATGCTTATTTCTTTGCTAGATGTTGGCCACAGGCTCTCAGCCTCTAGATGCCACCTTCAGTTCTTGATTCATGGCCCCTTTTCTCCATCTTCAAAACTAATAATGTTCCATCATGTCCTTCTCACACTTCTCTTCTCTCTGACCTTCCCTTCTATTTCATCCTCCTGCTTATCTTTTCTGTTGCATCTCTTCTGACTCCAACTGCAGAAATTTCTCTGCTTTTAAGAGCTTAATTAGTTAGACTGGACCCATTCATATAATCTAGAATAAAGCTTAATTTTTGGTTCTGTAACATCAATTACATCTGCAAAGTCCCTTTTGTCATTTATTACAACATATTCACAGGTTCCAGGGTTTAGGTTATGAACATTTTTGGAGGAGCTATTATTTGCTTTATCACAATCTGAATACTTAATGTCCTTCATAATGTTTTTTCTAAGTCTCATAAACTTAATTTGAATGTTCTTACAAATATAAGATTCTAGATAATGGGCAGAATTTATTTCTGCAAAAACCCTAGAATCAGAAGACTAATGTCAAATAAAGTGTAATACCCATAAAATATGGCCTTTTATATTAGAAATTGAGCCAACTCATATAAAATAAATGGTCTATACATATCTGTTTGAGTCCCTGTGATACTCAGAAATTTTTTCCCTATGATTTTGAATTGTATTCCTCTCACTTTCCATGCTGGTTCTTCATAATATTTGCCACTCTCCTAAGTCTTTCACTGTTTCTATTATTATGGATCATTAGTAGAATGATTCTTTCCTCTAATTCACAAAGAGAAGAAATGCATGTGCTTCCCACAAAAATTTTAAGCAACATGCATAGATTTGATATATTCGTTGGTATTATATCTTTACAAATCTTCAGACCTACTGAAGACCAAATGGCCCAATAAGAAGCAGAACACAGGAGCAAGTGCAAGTTACTGTGGCATAGAAAGAATTGCCTTATGTTAGGCCAGTACTGCCCAGCAAAACTTTCTGTGATGATGGGAATGTCCTATTGTCAAATGGCCCACTAACCAATCATAGATATTGAGCACTTGAAATGCATTTGGCGAAACTGAGAAACTAAGTCTTTAATTTAATTTAATTTAATTTAATTTAAATCTATTTCAATGTAATTAACCACATGTGTACTGTATCGAAGGGTACTGTGTTAGAAGATAGAAGTTTCTGTCCTGGCTTCAGTCTTCTTCCTGTCTACTCAGCCCTCAATATCTCTGGCCTGGAAGGTATTTCACCTGCTCACATTGCATTGACTACCAAACTTAAGTGTATTGCCATGCAGAGGTTTTGGGAAGCAGTGCCAACTCATGTCAGTTATTTTCTAGCTACAACATTTACTCTGTTTCTGGGTCTGCTAGTAAACTAACTAGAAAGCAACCATAAACAGAGTTGGAGTCATCAATCTGTTCAGTTTTAGAATCAAAGTCATCATTTTGTTTGGCCTACTGTCTCCTAAGAAAACAATTAAAATATGGATTAATTTCTACTTGGGAATCTGTCTTTAATCCAGTTTATCTGAATGTATTTAAATTTTTACCTTTTCTAAAGTTTCCTAGATATGGATTTTTTTTCTGCTCTGTTTATTGGTTAAAGCCAAGTTACAAGTCCCAGAAAAACAAAATTGGTAATGGAAACATCAGCCAAGTTTTAGCTCTAGCCATCTAGCTATAAAGTTCGGTGTGCATTACATTACACTCCTCTTCAAAAGGTTCTTTATTCTGTGTGGAGTAATTTTACCTCTCTAACAGATGTATGCATGATACATCTCTGTGCATTACCTACTTCTAAGAATGAATCATAGTAATGCAACCCTTCACTTCTTCCCAGCACAGAGATACTACTTTTGGTTATGATGCCATTCTATATGGGATTTGACAAATTTCAAATAATTTAATGAAGCAATATTCCCACTCTGGGAGCATAGGACTCATGAGGAAAACAAATCATTTTTGCATTAGTGTTATATACAATGTATATGAGCAAGCATTACTAATATAAGTCATCTTAAATATGTATGACTTTATTTTAGTACTGATATTCATATTCCAAAACTTATTTTCCAGTCTGCATTTCTTCTCTCCTTTGAAAAAAAAATTAAAATAACTGATCTGCCTGCTGAGAAAATAAGGAGGTGTGCTACAAATGTAGACAACTCTGCCTTGGTGTTATGGCTTCAAATATCCTGATATGATGAAATGAAGCCTTTGTACTTCATCCAATCTTTTGTTAACTTTCTGATTTCTCTCTCAATTACTCTACACCTAGTGTGTTAATGGTCATGATGGGCATTATGGAAGATCAGCCTTGAGACTTTATGGTGAAAATACAAACCATACAGGGTGCACAGCTACTATAGGAAGAGAATTTTTTTTTTTAACCTAACCTGCCTAGCTGAAAGTCATCCTATTGAATTGCCTTTAATATAATTGGTTTAAAGAAAGAGAAGGCAAAAGGAGTACAGGGAGAGGTATTGTTAAAGAGCAATAATGGGAAATACATGACAATAGAAATAGTCCTTTCATAATCTTTTCTTTCACAATTTCTTTGTTGCTTTCTTGTTAAGAAAGAAAGAAAGGAAGGAAGAAAGAAAGGAAGAAGAAAGAATGAAAAAGAAAATGCTTATAGAAAATCCAAATGAAAGTCATACTTTTCTAGTTTCAGGATAACGGCACCAAATGTTTAGCCTTTTGAACTTTATATCCAGAGAATTTCTGAAATTAAGGGCCTGGTAACATTATTTGAAATCCAAAAAATAAAAAGTAGCCTAAATTCAAAGATAGAATAAATGCCCTAATATTACCAAAGGAATTTTCATTTCATCAGACAAGTCATCAAACTCTTTCAGCCATGACTCTGAAACTCCTTAGCAACTTCACTACAAATAACACTACATGGACTCCGTAAATTCACTATTTACACACAAGAGAGATTAACTAGAATTAGTTAAATTTTCTTTCCCTGAATTTTTTAAAACATTTTTTTATTATGTTACGTTAATCACCATACATTACATCATTAGTTTTTGATGTAGCGTTCCATGATTCATTGTTTGTGTATAACACCCAATGCTCCAGTCAGTACATGCCCTCTTTAATACCCATCACTGGGCTAACCCATTCCCCCACCCGCCTCCCCTCTAGAACCCTCAGTTTGTTTCTCAGCGTCCATAGTCTCCCTGAATTTTTATACTTTTGTATTGATGATAATAGCCTTAACATCAGACATTCTACTCTGATATTATCCACTCTGAGTTATAATTACAGAAAATTTAAATAATTTTATTTTAAAATATAAATTAATTTGAATCAAGAAACTGGGACTACAACCCTGATTTAGCTGTTAAGTAACAGACCATGTTGAAAATTGCTTCTTGATTCTGGGTGTCAAAGTAACCCTCTTAAAATGTCATTTCAGAGAGGTGCTTTGTTCACACCCTATCTAAGGTAGCAACTATTTTTTTTGTTGTTCGTTTTCTTTATAACCCTCATTAATACTCATAATTATCTTATTAATGGTCTGTTGGATGGTTTCTGTTGGTCTCCTACTCTATATTTTAGTTCAAGTAATTCAAGGACCTGTCTTGTTAACCTTTGAATTTTCAGTTCTTAGACCAACACTTGACACAGAGTAGGTGCTAAATAAAGATGTATGGAAGGTATTAATTATTACATGCATATTAATTCTTATTAATTTTATCATTAACTTATTTTTCTTAAAGATTTTATTTGTTTCTTTGAGAGAGAGAGAGTGCACGGGAGGAGGGAGTAAGGGAGGAGGAGTAAGGGGAGAGGGAGAAACCAAAAGCCATGCAGACTAGAAAGGAACAGAAAATCTCCAGAAACAGTGACAAAACAAGTAATAAAATGGCACTAAATTCATATATATCAATAATTACTTTGAGTGTAAATGGAATAAATGCTCCAATCAAAAAACAAAGGGTAGCAGAATGGATAAAAAACAACAAACAAACAAACAAAAAGACAGGACCCATCTACATGCTGCCTACAAGAGACTAATTTTAGACCTAAACACACCTGCAGATTGAAAGGGAGGGGATGGAGAACAACTTACCATGCTAATGGACATCAAAAGAAAGCCGGAGTAGCCATACTTATATCAGACAAACTAGATTTTAAATGAAGACTGTAACAAGAGATGAAGAAGGGCACTATATCATAATAAAGGGGTTTGCCCAACCAGAAGATCTAACAATTGTAAATATTTATGCCCCCAACCTGGGAGCACACAAAAAAATAAAACAATAACATAGAGAAACTCATTGATAAAAATACAATAATAGTATGGGACTTTAACACTCCAGTTACAGCAATGGACAGATCATCTAAGCAGAAAATCAACAAGGAAACAATGGCTTTGAATGACACACTGGACCAGATGGACCTAACAGATAAATTCAGAACATTTCATCCTAAAGCATCAGAATACACATTCTTTTCAAGTACATATAACTCATTCTCCAGAACAGATCACATACTAGGTCACAAATCAGTCCTCAACAAGTACAAAAAGATTGAGTTCATACTATGCATATTTTCCAAATACAATGCTATAAAACTTGAAGGGAACCACAAGAAAAAAATTTGGAAACATCACAAATACATGGAAGTTAAAGAATATCTTACTAAACAATGAAAGAGTTAACCAAGAAAATAAAGAAGAAACAAACAAACAAAAAATCATGGAAACAAATGAAAATGAAAACAAGACAGTCCAGAACCTCTGGGATGCAGCAAAAGTGGTCCTAAGGGAACTATATAGAAATACAAGTGTATCTTAAAAAGCAAGAAAAATCTCAAATATAAAACCTAACCCTACACCTAAAGAAGTAGGAAAAACAAGTAAACAACAAATGAAGCCTAAAGTCAAGCAGAAGGAGCAAAATAATAAAGATTAGAGGAGAAATAAATAATATAGAAACACACACACCTCTTCCCCCCTCCAAAAAAACAAAACAAAACAAAACAAAAAACAAAAACAGTAGAACAGATGACTGAAACTAAGAGCTGGTTCTTTGAAAAAAATTAATGAAATTGATAAATTCCTAGCCAGACCTATCAAAAAGGAAAGAGAAAGAACCCAAATAAATAAAATCACTAATGAGAGAGGAGAAATCACAACCAACACCATAGAAATACAAACAATTATAAGAGAATATTATGAAAAATTATATGCCAACAAATTGGGCAATCTGGAAGAAAAGGATAACTTTCTAGAAACAAACTACCAAAATGGAACAGGAAGAAATAGAAAACTTGAACAGACTGATAGCCAGCAAAGAAATTGAAACAGTAATAAAAAATCTCCCAAAAAACAAAAGTCCATGGCCAGATGGCTTGCGAAGGAAATTCTACAAAATATTTAAAGATTAGTTAATATCTATTCTTTTCAAACTATTATAAAAAATAGAAATGGAAGGAAAACTTCCAAAATCATTCTACTTGGCCAGCATTACCCTGATTCTGAAACCAGACAAAGACCCCACTAAAGAAGAGAACTAGAGGCCAATATCCCTGAAGAACATGGATGCAAAAATTCTCAACAAGATACTAGCAAATCAAATCCAAAGTACATTAAAAGAATCATTCACTGTGACCTGGTGGGATTTATTCCTGGGCTGCAAAGGTGGTTCAATATGCACAAACCAGTCAATGTGATATATCACGTTAATAAAAGAAAGGATACAAAAATAAAAGAAAGGCTAAGAACCATATGATCATTTCAATAGATGCAGAAGAAGCATTTGACAAAGTACAGCATCCATTCTTGATAAAAACTCTCAACAAAGTAGGAACTGAGGGAACATACCTCAACATCATAAAGGCCATATATGAAAAACCTATAGCTAATATCATCCTCAATGGGGAAAAACTGAAAGACATTTCCCTGTGGTCAAGAACAAGACAAGGATGTCCACTCTCACACTATTATTTAACATAGTACTCAACGTCCTAGCCTCAGTAATCAGACAGTAAAAATAAATAAAAAGCATCCAGATCAGCAAGGAAGAAGTCAAACTTTCAGGATTTGCAGACAACATGATACTTTATGTGGAAAACCTGAAAGACTCCACCAAAAATTGCTAGAACCAATACATGAATTCAGCAAAATTGCAGGATATAAAGTCAACGTGCAGAAATCTATTGCATTTCTATCACCAATAATGAAGCAGCAGAATGAGAAATCAAGAATCAATCCCATTTACAATTGCACCCAAAATAATAAGATACCTAGGAATAAACCTAATCAAATAAGTAAAAGATCTGTACTCTGAATGCTATAAAACATTTATGAAAGAAATTGAAGATGACACAAAGAAATAGAAAAACATTCCATGCTCATGGATTTGAAGAATAAATATTGTTAAAATGTCTATAGTATCCAAAGCAATCTACACATTTAAGGCAATCCCTATCAAAATACCACCAGCATTTTTCACAGAGCCAGAAAAAACAATCCCAAAATTTGTATGGAGCCACAAAAGACCCTGAATAGCCAAAGCAATCTTGAAAAAGACAAGCAAATCTGGAGGCATCACAATTCCAGACCTTAAGGTATATCACAAAGTTGTAGTGATCAAGATAGTATGGTACTGGCAAAAAACAAACACATAGATCAATGGAACAGAATAGAAAACCCAGAAATGGACCCAGTCTCTTCAACAAATGGTGTTGGGAAAACTGGACAGCAACAGGTAGAAGAATGAAATTGCACCACTTTCTTACACCATACAAAAAAAGAAATTCAAAATGGAAGAAAGACCTAAACATGAGACAGGAAACCATCAAAATCCTAGAAGAGAACACAGGCAGCAACCTCTTTGATATTGGCCATAGCAACTTCTTACTAGATATGGCTCCAGAGGCAAGGGAAACAAAAGCAAAAATGAACTATTGTGACTTCATCAAGATAAAAATCTTCTGAAGGAAACAATGAACAAAAGTAAAATGCAACCTTCAGAATGGGAGAAGATATTTGCAAATGACATATTTAGTAAAGGGTTAGTATCCAAAATCTCTAAAGAACTTTTCAAACTCAACACAAAAAACAAATAACCCAGTTAAGAAATGGGCAGAAGACATGAATAGGCACTTTTCCAAAGATTTTATAATTGATGGAGCTAAATGTTTTATACATTCACTAGCCATTCTTCTTAATACATATATTTAAATTTATTTCCTATTAGTTTTCAATTTCCTTTTTGGGCAGTAGTGCTTTTGAACTCTATTTTATATAATATTAATATGTCATACTGTAGAAAAAAATTAGTTTTCTTTTTAATTGTATTAAAAAAGTAAAAATTTAGAGATTTTAATTTTATGCTTCTATGAATCCACATCTTTATTTGATATCCTTAAAACCAAAATTCAGAATTTTATCCAAATTTAGGAACAAATGAATGCTTTTTAGCATCCCTTCCCCTGTGGCACCATATAATTGAACACATTAACATTTTTGAAGTAAAAAATATGAATATTCCTACAGCACCCTCACATATATACATGTCAGGTCCTCCAAAGGAATTTTGATGTCACCTAAACAAACAAAAACAATAAGCTCTAGATGTGCATAACTTTCTGAATTTGAGGATAAGCAATTATGGACCTATATTGCTCCATTTTCAATTCATACTTTGCATAAGATAGTCTCATGTTACTGATGACCTTAAAAATGTATAATATAGATACATGTGTTTCATTAAGTGTTGTGATAATTTTCTTATTTGAGAGGATTATTATAGGAATAAGTTTTATATTATTCAAATACTGTTATATTGGTTAGTAGTTAGGGAAGACAATACCCTTTTCCTGTCTCTGAGATTGTCATTTACAAATATTTACAAGCTGGAGATGTTTGGTTAATATCAATTTTGTGTGCAAAAGTTAAGAAATACTTTTGTTGCCTCTACTCTGTATAATTTATCTTCCTGGTTTGCCTCATCATCTGGCTAACTCCTTGTTTTCCTTATTTTAACTTAAATATAAGGTTTTTCTTGATCCATTGACCCCATTCTTTCTTACAGTTATTCAACAATCACTTATCAAATGATTTCATTTCCATGTCCATCATTATTCTAATTATCGCTTATGTAGAAATAGACACAACAGGGAGATATTTTCCTTTTGAACCTTACATTGTGGAAAGGAAGGAGAAATACATACATAAATATAAGTCAGTGATACAAACTGAAGAAAAATAAATCAGGATAAGAGGACAGACAATGACAAAGTTGGATGTCCTCAGAGAATGTCTCTCTGAACAGATGAATCTGATGCTTGGAGATATCAGAAAGAAGTCCAGGGTGACTGAAGTAAGTGAGAAAGAGTGGTAAAAAAATGATTCTTGAGAACCAATCAAAGGTCAGATCATGTTATAACATATTATAACATGTCTGTTCATACATATGTCTGTGGCAAGACATTGGTTGCTCAGTAAACACTTGATAAAGAAATAAATATATTTTAAATAATAGAAAGTTGATAGAAATGAATAATATACTTTCTCTGCTACTAAAAAAAAAAAAAAAGAAGGCTTCCAAGAGAAAATATGAAAGGCTTTGGCATGCCTGATAGGTAAGACACACATTTTAGATGGAGATGTTTAAGGGAAAATGTTTATGGATTTTTGTAGATGTCAGATTGAACAATTCCTTTAGCATTTCAATAAACAATTAAAAGAAGGACCTATCAAACCAACAAAATAAAAGGTAGAAGAGAAGAAAATAGGCCCTAACAGTAAATAAGGTTATTTATTCAAATCAGTAAAGATTTGCCATTTAAACAAAACATCAGAAATTAAGTGAGCTTTGAATTTAATGTAATCAAGAGCTGGAAATCTCTAAGTTTTAATTTTCAGTGCATCTCTAAAAAAAAATGGGAACTCAGGTCAAATGAACATATTAGGGATAGTGGAGTTCTTTAATTCCAGTGGTAATTAATTAGCAGGTTCTTTTTTTAAAAATTTTTTATTGTTATGTTAATCCCCATACATTACATCATTAGTTTTAGATGTAGTGTTCCATGATTCATTGTTTGTGCATAACACTCAGTGCCTCATGCAGAACGTGCCCTCCTCAATAGCCATCACTGGGCTAACCCATCCTCCCACCCCCCTCCCCTCTAGAACCCTCAGTTTGTTTCTCAGAGTCCATCGTCTCTCATGGTTCGTCTACCCCTCCGATTTCCCCCCCTTCATTCTTCCCCTCCTGCTGCTACCTTCTTCTTTTTTTTTTTCTTAACATATATTGCATTATTTGTTTCAGAGATACAGATCTGAGATTCAACAGTCTTGAACAATTCACAGTGCTTACCAGAGCACATACCCTCCCCAGTGTCTATCTCCCAGTCACCCCATCCCTCCCACCCCACCCCCCACTCCAGCAACCCTCAGTTTGTTTCCTACAATTAAGAATTCCTCATATCAGTGAGGTCATATGATACATGTCTTTCTCTGTTTGACTTATTTCGCTCAGCATAATACCCTCCAGTTCCATCCACATTGGTGCAAATGGCAAGATCTCATTCCTTTTGATGGCTGCATAATATTCCATTGTATATATATACCACATCTTCTTTATCCATTCATCTGCCGATGGACATCTTGGCTCTTTCCACAGTTTGGCTATTGTGGACATTGCTGCTAGAAACATCGGGGTGTACGTACCCTTTCGGATCCCTACTTTTGTATCTTTGGGGTAAATACCCAGTAGGGCAATTGCTGGGTCATATGGTAGCTCTATTTTCAAGGAACCTCCTTGAGGAACCTCCATACTGTTTTCCAGGGTGGCTGCACCAGCTTGCATTCCTACCAACAGTGTAGGAGGGTTCCCCTTTCTCCACATCCTCGCCAACACCTGTCATTTCCTGACTTGTTAATTTTAGCCATTCTGACTGGTGTGAGGTGGTATCTCATTGAGGTTTTGATTTGGATTTCCCTGATGCTGAGCGATATTGAGCTCTTTCTCATGTGTCTGTTGGCCATTTGGATGTCTTCTTTAAAAAATGTCTGTTCATGTCTTCTGCCCATTTCTTGATTGGATTCTTTGTTCTTTGGGTGTTGAGTTTGATGAGTTCTTTATAGATTTTGGATACTAGCCCTTTATCTGATATGTCATTTGCAAATATCTTCTCCCATTCTGTCAGTTGTCTTTTGGTTTTGTTGACAGTTTCCTTCACTGTGCAAAAGTTTTTATCTTGATGAAGTCCCAATAGTTCATTTTTGCCCTTGCTTCCCTTGCCTTTGGCAATGTTTCTAGGAAGAAGTTGCTGCAGCTGAGGTCGAAGAAGTTGCTGCCTGTGTTCTCCTTTAGGATTTTGATGGACCCCTGTCTCACATTTAGGTCTTTCAGCAATTTCAGTCTATTTTTGTGTGTGGTGTAAGGAAATGGTCCAGTTTCAGTCTTCTGCAGGTGGCAGTCCAATTTTCCCAACACCATTTGTTGAAGAGACTGTCTTTTTTCCATTGGACATTCTTTCCTGCTTTGTCAAAGATTAGTTGACCATAGAGTTGAGGGTCCAGTTCTGGGCTCCCTATTCTGTTCCATTGATCTATGTGCCTGTTTTTGTGCCAGTACCATACTGTCTTGATGATGACAGCTTTGTAATACAGGTGGAAGTCCAGAACTGTGATGCTGCCAGCTTTGCTTTTCTTTTTCAACATTCCTCTAGCTATGCAGGGTCTTTTCTGGTTCCATACAAATTTTAGGATTATTTGTTCCATTTCTTTGAAAAAAGTGGATGGTATTTTGATGGGGATTGCATTGAATGTGTAGATTGCTCGAGGTAGCATTGACATCTTCACAATATTTGTTCTTCCAATCCATGAGCATGGAATGTTTTTCCATTTCTTTGTGTCTTCCTCAATTTCTTTCATGAGTATTTTATAGTTTTCTGAGTACAGATCCTTTGCCTCTTTGGTTAGATTTATTCCTAGGTATCTTATGGTTTTGGGTGCAGTTGTAAATGGGATCGACTCCTCAATTTCTCTTTCTTCTGTCTTGTTGTTGGTGTATAGGAATGCCACTGACTTCTGTGCATTGATTTTCTATCCTGCCACTTTACTGAATTCCTGTATGAGTTCTAGCAGTTTTGGGGTGGAGTCTTTTGGGTTTTCCAAATAAAGTATCATATCATCTGCAAAGAGTGAGAGTTTGACTTCTTCTTTGCCAATTTGGATGCCTTTGATTTCTTTTTGTTGTCTGATTGCTGTGGCTAGGACTTCCAATACTATGTTGAATAGCAGTGGTGATAGTGGACATACTGCCGCATTCCTGACCTTAGGGGGAAAGCTCTCAGTTTTTCCCCATTGAGAATGATATTCGCTGTGGGTTTTTCATAGATGGCTTTTATGATATTGAGGTATGTACCCTCTATGCCTATACTCTGAATAGTTTTGATCAAGAAAGGATGCTGTACTTTGTCAAATGCTTTTTCTGCATCTATTGAGAGGATCATATGATTCTTGTTCTCTCTTTTGTTAATGTATTGTATCACGTTGATTGATTTGTGGATGTTGAACCAACCTTGCAGTCCAGGGATAAATCCCACTTGGTCGTGGTGAATAATCCTTTTAATGTACTGTTGGATCCTATTGGCTAGTATTTTGGTGAGAATTTTTGCATCCACGTTAATCAGGGATACTGGTCTGTAATTCTCCTTTTTGATGGGGTCTTTGTCTGGTTTTGGGTCAAGGTAATGCTGGCCTCATAAAATGAGTTTGGAAGTTTTCCTTCCATTTCTATTTTTTGGAACAGTTTCAGAAGAAGAGGTATTAATTCTTCTTGAAATGTTTGGTAGAATTCCCCTGGGAAGCCATCTGGCCCTGGGCTTTTGTTTGTTGGGAGATTTTTGATGACTGCTTCAATTTCCTTAGTGGTTATAGGTCTGTTCAGGTTTTCTATTTCTTCTTGGTTAAGTTTTGGTAGTTGATACATCTCTAGGAATGCATCCATTTCTTCCAGGTTATCTAATTTGCTGGCATAGGGTTGCTCATAATATGTTCCTATAATTGTTTGTATTTCTTTGGTGTTGGTTGTGATCTCTCCTCTTTCATTCATGATTTTGTTGATTTGGGTCATTTTTCTTTTCTTTTTGATAAGTCTGGCCAGGGGTTTATCAATCTTGTTAATTCTTTCAAAGAATGAGCTCCTAGTTTCGTTGATCTGTTCTACTGTTCTTTTAGTTTCCATTTCATTGATTTCTGCTCTGATCTTTATTATTTCTCTTCTCCTGCTGGGTTTAGGCTTTATTTGCTGTTCTATCTCCAGCTCCTTTAAGTGTAGGGTTAGGTTGTGTATTTGAGACTTTCTTGTTTCTTGAGAAAGGCTTGTATTGTTATATACTTTCCTCTTAGGACTGCCTTTGCTGCATCCCAAAGATTTTGAACAGTTGTGTGTTCATTTTCATTGGTTTCCATGAATTTTTTTAATTCTTCTTTAATTTCCTGGTTGACCCATTCATTCTTCAGTAGAATGCTCTTTAGCCTCCATGTATTTGAGTTCTTTCCAATTTTCCTCTTGTGATTTAGTTCTAGTTTCAAAGCATTGTGGTCTGAAAATAGGCAGGGAATGATCCGAATCTTTTCGTACCATTTGAAACCTGATTTATGACCTAGGATGTGATCGATTCTGGAGAATGTTCCATGGGCACTAGAGAAGAATGTGTATTCCGTTGCTTTGGGATGGAATGTTCTGAATATGTCTGTGAAGTCCATTTGGTCCAGTGTGTCATTTAAAGTCTTTATTTCCTTGTTGATCTTTTGCTTAGACGATCTGTCCATTTCAGTGAGGGGGGTGTTAAAGTCCCCCACTATTATTGTATTGTTGTCGATGTGTTTCTTTGCTTTTGTTATTAATTGGCTTATATAATTGGCTGCTCCCATGTTAGGGGCATAGATATTTACAATTGTTAGATCTTCTTGTTTGATAGATCCTTGAAGTAGGATATAATGTCCTTCCTCATCTCTTATTACAGTCTTTGGTTTAAAATCTAATTTGGCTGATATAAGGATTGCCACCCCAGCTTTCTTTTGGTGTCCATTAGCATGGTAAATGGTTTTCCACCCCTTCACTTTCAATCTGGGGGTGTCTTTGGGTCTAAAATGAGTCTCTTGCAGACAGCATATCGATGGGTCTTGTTTTTTAATCCAATCTGATAGCCTGTGTCTTTTGATTGGGGCATTGAGCCCATTTACATTCAGGGTAACTATTGAAAGATAGGAATTTAGTGCCATTGTATTTCCTGTAAGGTGACTGTTACTGTATACTGTCTGCGTTCCTTTCTGGTCTATGTTGCTTTTAGGCTTTCTCTTTGCTTAGAGGACGCCTTTCCAGATTTCTTGTAGGGCTGGTTTTGTGTTTGCAAATTCCTTTAGTTTTGTTTGTCCTGGAAGCTTTTTATCTCTCCTTCAATTTTCAATGACAGCCTAGCTGGATATAGTATTCTTGGCTGCATATTTTTCTCATTTAGTGCTCTGAATATATCCTGCCAGTCCTTTCTGGCCTGCCAGGTCTCTGTGGATAGGTCTGTTGCCAATCTAATGTTTCTACCATTGTAGGTTACAGATCTCTTCTCCCGAGCTGCTTTCAGGATTTTCTCTTTGTCTCTGAGACTTGTAAGTTTTACTATTAGATGTCGGGGTGTTGACCTATTTTTATTGATTTTGAGAGGGGTTCTCTGTGCTTCCTGGATTTTGGTGCCTGTTTCCTTCCCCAAATTAGGGAAGTTCTCTGCTATAATTTGCTCCAATATACCTTCTGCCCCCCTCTCACTTTCTTCTTCTTCTGGGATCCCAATTATTCTAATATTGTTTCTTCTTATGGTATCACTTATCTCTCGAATTCTGCCCTCATGATCCAGTAGTTGTTTATCTCTCTTTTTCTCAGCTTCTTTATTCTCCGTCATTTGGTCTTCCATATAGCTGATTCTCTCTTCTGCCTCATTTATTCTAGCAGTTAGCACCCCCATATTTGATTGCACCTCATCAATAGCCTTTTTGATTTCTACTTGGTTAGATTTTAGTTCTTTTTCTTCTCCAGAAAGCATTTCTCTAATAACTTCCATGCTTTTTTCAAGCCCAGCTAGTATCTTTAAAGTGATGATTCTGAACTCTAGATCTGACATTGTACTAATGTCCGTATTGAGTCGGTCCCTGGCAGTCGGTACTACCTCTTGTTCTTTTTGTTGAGGTGATTTTTTCTGTCTTGTCATTTTGTGCAGAGGAGAAGAGATTAATGAGAGAACAAAATGCTAGCAGGGTACAACTTCCCCAGAAAATATACTCTAAACAAATCAGAAAAGACCTGAAGCAGTGGTAAAAGAAAGGGAAAGAGAGAAAAAAGAAAAAGAAAAAAAAAGAAAAAGAAAAAGATAAAGATAAAAACAAACAAAAACAGAACAAAACAAAACAAAAAACAGAATGTGATCATATATGATCAGGCTGGTATATAGATCAGTGCCACACACTAGATTTTGGGTGTATTTTGGTCTGTTAGAAGAAAGTGCCTTCCAAAATTTTAAAGAAAGAAAAACTTATATGTGTACAAAAATAAGGGTTGATATGATGAAGGGATGGAATGTGACTGTAAAGATGGAAATTATAAAAAATTTTATAAAAGGAATTGATCAGAAGTTTTTATGAAAAAAGAAAGAAGAGGATTTAAAAAAAAAAGAAAAAAAAGGGAGAGAATGTGATCAGGCAGGGGAGTAGAAAAAAACCATACACTAAAGATTTAGGGTATATTTTGATCTGTTAGAAGAAACTATCTCAAAATTTTAAAGAGTGAACAACTTATATATGTATGCCAAAAATATCGGTAACTACTATGAAGGGATAGAATATGACTCTAGGGCGCCTGGGTGGCTCAGTCGTTAAGCGTCTGCCTTCAGCTCAGGTCATGATCCCAGGGTCCTGGGATCGAGTCCCACATTGGGCTCCCTGCTCAGTGGGGAGCCTGCTTCTCCCTCTCCCACTCACCCTGCTTGTGTGCTCTCTCTCTCTCTCTGTCAAATAAATAAATAAAATCTTAAAAAAACAAAAACCTTTAAAAAAATAGAATATGACTCTAAAAATGAAAAATAAAATTTTTTTTTAAAAAGGGATTGATAAGAAGTTGGTTGAAAAAGGGAAAAAGAAAAATTCAAAAAAAAAAAAAAAGACAGTTAAAAAAAAATTAACTTTGAAAGACTAAAGAATCATGGTAAAAAAGCCATGAATTCTATGTGCAGTATTCCCCTAGCACTGGAGTTCTGCTATTCTCATTGATCGGTAAACTTGGTCTTGGCTGGCTGTTCTCGCTGATCTTCTGGGGAGGGGCCTGTTGCCGTGGTTTCCAAATGTCTTTGCCGGAGGCGGCATTGCCCTGCCCTTACCTGGTCTGGGCTAAGTTATCAGCTTGGGTTTGCTCTCCAGAGCTTTTGTTCCCTGCAAGCTTTCCGTACAGCTTTGGAGGCGGAGAGTGAAAGTGGCGGCCTCCCAATCTCCGCCGCGGAGGAGCCGAGAACTCGGGGCCCCGCTCCTCAGTGAGCCCCCAGAGAAAAGCCATCAGTCACTCCCGTCTCCCCGGTCTCTGGCCGCACTCTGTGCTCACCTGGCCTGTGACCGTGCATTTCTCTCTGGCACCTGACCCCGGGGGGAGTCTCCAAACCCAGCAGATCCCTGCTGTGCGCTCTCGCGCTGCTCCTCCCGGGGGAGGAAGGGGACTCTCCCTGGATCTGCCGCTTGTTGGGTCCCTGCTGGAGGAGCAGTGGCCCGACTGTGCCACGGATCACGGTTTATGGCAACCCTGAGCTGAGAGCCTGCGCCTGGGCTCCGTCTCTGCAGCTGGTTTCCCTGCTCCGATACCTGGGAGCTCTGCCGCACTCAGGCACCCCCGGTCTTTCTGTGACGGCGAGGGTCCTGAGACCACACTGTCCCATGAGGGTTCCACCCCCCACTTAGCCACCGGAATGACGTCCCTCAGCGGAGCAGACTTCTAAAAGTTCCAATTTTGTGCTCCGCGGCTCTATCAGTTGCCAGAAGAGGCTGACGGAGGCTCCTCCCCCGCCGTCTATCCTCCAGAATATTGCCTCGGATTCACTTCTCCGCACGTCCTACCTTCCAGAAAGTAGTCGCTTTTCTGTTCAGAGAGTTGTTGCTATTCTTTTCTTCGATCTCCTGTTGAGTTTGTAGGTGTTCAGAATGGTTTGATCCCTACCCAGCTGAATTCCTGAGACCAGACGAAATTTAGGTCTCCTACTCCTCTGCCATCTTTCTCCGCCTCCTAATTAGCAGGTTCTTAATGATTTTTATTTTAGAATTATCTTGGGAATGAGTGCTATCTGCTAAAAGAATAACATAATATCAAGGCGCATAAGTCAAATCAGATTTCCCTCATGAATAGAATATGCATCAATGTATTATTGAGAATTGCAGGCTAGAGTGAATTTCCCTTCTAGGCCCTATTCTCCAGAGCAAATTATTCATATTTAGATTGTTTTTTGAATGGGATGTGTGACTAACTTTGAATTCAGTATCTGGAGCTCCCAGCAGAATTTCCTTAGCAAACATCACAGCTGTTAGGAAATCTGTCCTATGGAAGCTTGATCTATTTGTTGTTTTCCAAACTTCCAACACATTGCTTCTTCTGCCTCCAGCCATTCTTGAGAATGAGACTACGTGTTTGGTGGAAATGAAAAAGAATTTGTGATCTGGAGTGTAGGTCATATAACCTCTCCAACAAGGCCTCAGATTGTATACTTCTGAAATATAGGGATCAGAAGAGATGATTTAAACTACATTTCCAAATCTAAGACTATATCATTTACTGAAATTCAAATGAATTGATGATATTAGCAGTTATTTTGGCAGTTGTGAAAATCTGTTAAATATTTTTTCCACTTTTAATGTATCAATAGTGCCAAAATTTTATTAAATCTAAACACAAAATATAATTAAGTAAACTATTTGTCCAAATCATATGTAAAGAATGGTTTGTTTTTAAAGATTTATTTATTTATTTTTGAGAGAGTGTGCATGAGTGGGAGGGGGAGGGAGGAGAGCATTCCAAGCAGACTCCATGCTGAGTGCTGAGCACCGCAATGTGAGGCTTGATCCCATGACCCTGAGACCACAACCTGAGCTGAAACCAAGAGTCAGATGCTCAACTGACTGAACCACCTAGGCGTCCCATTTGTAAAGAATGCTTGCATGACATTTTTGTACATGCAGTTGCACACATTTCCAATTCACTTTACTATGTATCCATACTTTGAAACCAGGAAGTTCATCTTTACTTTGGGGCATTTTCTAAAACAAAGAATTCTGATTAGTAGTCAAAATTTTTAAAGACTTTTATCTTCAGTCCTCTTGTAAATAAACCAAAGAAGAGGGATATGGAAAGCATTTGGACATACAGCATATGTCCATGTTTATACAAAAAAAAAAAAAAAGAAAAATCCAACTAAAGTCAGGGTTCTTTAGTGTAATTTCCTTACCAATCAAATTCAAATATTCTTCTGTAACTACTTCCTTCAAAAATCACACCAAGATTCTTCTCCACCTCCCTAAAAATTACCAAATTCAGAGAGCTTTAAAGTCTTATTACCTCTCAAAGGCTGTCAAAAACAAAAACCAATGGGGAAAAAGTTAATATTGTGCCCAGGAAGGTGCCAGTAGAGAAAGTTTAAATATATACATAATTATATCACATTTTCCACTCTTCCCTTAAACAAGATGAGATGAAATTTTAGGCAGTCCAATGAAAATGGAAAATAGAGTGAGTGATGATAAATTTTAGAGTTTTTTTTCCCCTATGTTCTTCATAGTCAACTATCAACTTAATGGGGTTGTCATTTTTTCCTTTCTCTATAAAAATGTCTGGTTAGGAAATGTCTTTAAACTTCTCTATTCTACCTCATCATCCATTAGCATTAAAGTACAGCATGTTAATTTGAAAGTCAATTCACACATATTTCTTATATTTCATGAGATTCCAAGTTTTATCATGTCACTTTTATGATCTTCTATAGTTACAACTAATACAAAGTAGATGTTGGGAAAAAAAAACAAAAACAAAAAACAAACAGAAAGCCCATAGGTTGCTCATCAAATACAATATGTCTCCAAAAAAATTAAGGCTAGTAGGTAATTGTGCAAACTTCACCACTTCCTGAGTTTTCTGATGACTCACTTTAGAATTTGGAATGAATCTACACAGTAGTAAAAGAAACACACTTCTACTAGAGAGTTCTTTTGTTGTAGCAGGTCAATAATATTTAGAATCATAAAAATTAAATTTACATAAACATTCTTAAAAAAAACAGTTTGTGAGGTATTCTACATGTTAGTTTGGTGTACTGAGACTGTCTACTCAACTTGGTAGTTAAATATTCTTCCTCTCCTTTAGGAGTTGCCTAGAGTTTACAATATTTCATCTCAACTTACCAGGTTCACTGCATAGAAAACTGTCCCAAACTTAGTGTTTAAAAATGGCAATTATATTTTTCAAATTTTGTGCATTTACTGGTTGGTTCTGCTTGTCCCACTGGGGCTCATTCATGCAGCTTCACTCAGCTGTTTCACAGGCAGTGGTGCAAGTGTCATGATGTCACTACTCTCAGATGTCTAAAAGCCTTGCTGTTTGCTATCTGTTGGGGTGCCTCAGCTTTCCTTAGTGTGGACTCTCATCCCAGAGCAAAACTGACAAGTGTTTCTTCATAGTCTGATGATCTCAGAGCTCCAGAAAGTGAGAAAAGGAATTCAAGAACTCACAGCCTGGGATATGCACTCATAATAATTTCCATGACATTCATTGGTCAAAGTAAGTCTTAATGTTAGGTTGAGTATTGTTACAGCATTTAGCTCACCCTGGCCTGGCCAATATGGATTTGTAACTCAGAGTTCAGTACTACCAAGCAAAAACATGTGGTACTAGATGGAAAGGAAAGGGTCAAAGGAAACTGGCACATTAGAGAGCCTTATTAGCCAAATATTTGGGAAAACTATAGCACACAAAACTTGGAAGAAGGTAGAGCACATGTTTACCAGCTCAAGGGGAAATGTTTGAAAAGAATCATGATAATAGTGTATGTTGGTTATGACTAGCTGGCTTTTAATAATGTATCATCAGAAAGAAATAAGCTCAGGAAAAGAATTGGCTGGTTTGCAAATAAAAATAAAATTGAGAGAGTTGGGGCTCTGAAACTTTAAAAAGCTGGCAGTTTCTATACCTGGAAAGTATGAAATAAGAGTTTAAAAAGCCTTTGAGGTACAGAGACTATTAAAACTAAGTGTTGCTGCAAAGATCAGTTGAAGAGAGTGGCCTCTCCACCTGAGCCAGATCTCATGATAGACTTCATTAAGTTAAAAGAGATTCTCCAAGGTGAGAAAGCAAAGACATATATCAGGCCTGAAAATTATGTGCAGAAGACACTTTGGGTGTGGTTACTGGCACATAGGACTAACTGGAAGTAAAAAAAAAAGATTGGAACTGTACTACTTTCAAAGGAATTCATTTTCAAAGATACCATAGGCCTAGGCTTAAAATAAAAAACAAAAACAAATTTTTATCTGTTATCTAGTCATGCTTGTAATAGGTTGAATTTTATCCTTCCAAAATTCATATCTAACCCCTAGTACCTCAAAATGTGACCTTTATGGAAATAAGGTCATTACAGAGTTAGTTAAGATGAGGTCATACTGGAATAGGATGGGCTCCTACTCCAATACAATGGGTATTCTTATAAAAAGGGGAAATTTGGAAACAGAGACACACACATAGGAAAATGCCATGGGAAGATGAGGTGGATATTTGCAAGCCAAAGAGCACCAAGGACTGCCAGCAAACCACAAAAAACTGGAGGAGAGAAATAGAACAGATTCTCCTTCACCTGATATCAACCCTGACAACACCTATATCTCAGAATTCAAGACTCCAGGGGTGCCTGGATGGCTCAGTCATTAAGTGTCTGCCTTCAGCTCAGGTCATGATTCCAGTGTCCTGGGATAGAGCTCTGCCTGGGGCTCCCTGCTCAGCAGGCAGCCTGCTTCTCCCTCTCCCACTCCCCCTGCTTGTGCTCTCTCTCTCGCTGTCTCTCTCTCTGTCAAATAAATAAGTAATAGTCTTAAAAAAAAAAAAGAATTCAAGACTCTAGAACAGCAAGAAGATAAATGTTCATTATTTAAGCCACCCAATTTTTGGTACTTTGTTATGGCAGCCCTATGAAACTAACACAATGCCTTTTAACACCCTCCCCCCGCTCAAAACCAAACTAAACCAAACTAAACAAAAATCAACAACCTTTCCATTCCTCATAAATCTAAATTTGATCAAGGATCTCCAGTTATTTCCATGTGTAGAGAGCATTCATAATTTTTACCCAAAGGAATTACCAAATTGTTATGCATGAATAATTGTCTTATGTCTGATCTTTCCCCTCACTAAAGGCAAATTTCTATTTTTTTTAAAGCAAAAAGAAAAAAAAACAAACATGTTTTTTTTTTTTCTTCTGGAAAGAACTCTTAGGATTTGCTCTCTTAACAACTTTAAAATATACCATACAGCAGCATTGACTAGTGTCATCATGTTGTACATTACAGTCTTACTACTTATTTAATTTATAACTGAAAGTTTGTACCTTTTGACCACCTTCATCCATTTTCTATTATTGTTATCCTATCACTGTCTGACTGATTTTATAGTGGAGCAGATAATTTGTCTTTTTAGTTCACAGTTGCCAAAGGACTATATTAGGACTGGTTCCATCATCCAGAAATCTTGGGCTTTTTGCTGGATACAGTGATTTGTTAGGACTTTGGATACTTTCTGTTGAGGAGGAGATATATGGAAATATGTGAACCCGATTTTAGTTAAGAGAAGACTGGATTTTTCAGACACTGCTTCTGTTCTCTGATATTTTTATTACCTTATTCTTACTAGTTAACACTAGACTATACTTTTTCATCTTTACTTACGATACAGTATATAATGAAATGTTAATGGAAGTGATGTGTGCCACTTCCAGACCTAGTCCATGAAAACATCCCCTGCATGGCTTTGTTTCTCTTTCTCCACCCACATATTCAGGGAGAGGATTTTTAAGACTAGTGTGAACAACCTCCTTGGTATGCCTGGAAATACTCCAGAATCAGCAATGAAATTCTATGACCCAGGAACCCTTCTCAGTCCTGGGCAAACCAGGACAATTTGTCACCCTACCGAGGAGGATACTAAGGAGAGTGTAGCCAAAAATAAGAAAATAGGCAGAAACTCTAAATGACTATGGAAGGGAGAGCTGTTTAGTAATCCACCTTGGACTGTGATGTGATTAAAAAAAAAAAAAAAAACTTTTGTAAAGTCCTGAAATACAGGGGTTGTTTTTAACAAGTTATACTATGAATATGTTATAAATCCCCATTTATCGATGCCTCATATTTTTCTACCTTTCAATCTGCCAGCTCTATCTTCACTTTTTTTTTCATAATTAGCTACTCTAATTTTCTTTATTCTCTGTGTATATTTAAGTTTGTTGTGAACGTTAAAATTGGGTTTGTTCATTGAAGAAAGTTTGAAAAGAAAATCTAGTTATATTAAGTAGAAAGGAATTGAATAGAGAGAATTAAGTACTTACACATTGTTGGAAAAACTGAAGTACTGTGAGGAGCCACTGAGAATGATTCCAACAATAATTTCACCATAGGAGTGCTCTCAGTCCTGGCACTGTGTTCGCCAGTGGAGCCATGTAGGCCAAGGTCAGGATTTAACAGTGCCCAGGCTATTACAGCTAAACCAAGAAGAATGGACACCCAAAGCTTGGTCCCAAAATTAGGGAATCAGATCAAGAGGCTGTTGTTACTGACACTCATTGCTAACCCTGCCAAGGTAATGCTAGCTATAAATGATAAACATCTATGTCTCGCACTGGGTGTTATACGCAAACAATGAATCATGGAACACTACATCAAAATCTAATGCTGTAATGTATGGTGATTAATATAACATAATAAAAAATGTAAAAAAAATAAATAAAGTCAATGATATTAAAAAAAAAGTCTATGTCTCAGAGTATGGCACAGTTTCTTTGTCACCCACGTAAAGAGTAGGCTGTCTTTTAGTTTTGTTGATTGTTTCTTTCACTGTGCCGAAGCTTTGTATCTTGATGAAGTTCCAGTAGTTCATTTTTGCTTCTGTTTCCCTTGCCTCTGGAGATGTATTTAGTAAGAAGTTGCTGTGGCTGCTGTCAGAGAGGTTGCTGCCTGTGTTCTCCTCGAGGATTTTGATGGTTTCCTGTCTCACATTTAGTCTTTTTTTTTTTTTTTATGTTATGTTAGTCACCACACAAATCATCATTAGTTCTGGATGTAGTGATCCATGATTCATTGTTTTCATATAACACCCAGTGCTCCATGCAGTACATGCCCTCCTTAATACCCATCACCGGGCTAACCCATCCCTCACCCTCCTCCCCTCTAAAACCCTTAGTTTGTTTATCAGAGTCTATAGTTTCTCATGGTTCATCTCTCCCTCCGGTTTCCCCCCTTTCATTTTTCCCTTCCTTCTCCTAATGTCCTCCATGCTATTCCTTATGTTCCACGAATAAGTGAAACCATATGATAATTGACTTTCTCTGCTTGACTTATTTCACTTAGCATAATCTCCTCCAGTCCCATTCATGTGATGTAAAGTTGGGTAGTCATCCTTTCTGATGGCTGAGTAATATTCCATTGTATATATGGACCACATCTTCTTTATCCATTCATCTTTTGAAGGGCATCTCAGCTCTTTCCACAGTTTGGCTATTGCAGACATTGCTGCTATGAACATCAGGGTGCATATGGCCCTTCTTTTCACTACATCTGTGTTTTGGGGGTAAATACCCTGTAGTGCAATTGCTAGGTCATAGGGTAGCTCTATTTTCAATTTTTTGAGTCACCTCCACACTGTTTTCCAAAGTGGCTGTACCAACTTGCATTCCCACCAACAGTGTAAGAGGGTTCCCCTTTCTCTACAACCTCTCTAACATTTGTTGTTTCTTGCTTTGTCAATTTTTGCCATTCTAACTGGGGTGAGGTGGTATCTCAATGTGGTTTTGATTTGAATTTCCCTGATGGCTAATGATGATGAACATTTTTTCATGTGTCTGTTAGCCATTTGTATGTCTTCTTCAGAGAAGTGTCTGTTCATGTCCTCTGCCCATTTTTTGACTTATTTGTTTTTTGGGTGTTGAGTTTGAGAAGTTCTTTATAGATCTTGGATACCAGTCCCTTATCTGTAGTGTCATTTGCAAACATCTTCTCCCATTCTGTGGGTTGCCTTTTTGTTTTGTTGACTGTGTCCTTTGTTGTGTAGAAGCTTTTTATCTTGATGAAGTCCCAAAAGTTCATTTTTGGTTTTGTTTCACTAGCCTTTGGAGATGTATCTTGAAAGAAGTTGCTGTGGGCGATGTCAAAGAGGTTACTGCCTATGTTCTCCTCTAGGATTTTGATGGATTCCTGTCTCATATTGAGGTTTCAACCATTTTGACCTTATCTTTGTGTATGGTGTTAGAGAATGGTTGAGGTTCATTCTTCTGCATGTGGCTGTCCAATTTTTCCAGCACCATTTATTGAAGAGACTGTCTTTTTTCCATTGCATGTTTTTTCCTGCTTTGTCAAAGATTATTTGACCATAGAGTTGAGGGTCCATATCTGGGCACTCTATTCTGTTCCATTGGTCTATATGTCTGTTTTTGTGTCAGTACCATGCTGTCTTGGTGATCACTGCTTTTAATATAGCTTGAAATTGGGCAACGTGATGCCCCCAACTTTGTTTTTCTTTTTCAACATTTCCTTGGCAATTTGGAGTCTTTTCTGATTCCATACAAATTTTAGGATTGTTTGTTCCAGCACCTTGAAAAATGTCATTGGAATTTTGATTGGGATGGCATTGAAGGTATAGATTACTCTGGGTAGCATAGACATTTTAGCAGTGTTTATTCTTCCAATCCATAAGCATGGAATATTTTTCCATCTTTTTGTGTCTTCTTCAATTTCTTTCACGAGTGTTTTGTAGTTCCTAAAGTATAGATCTTTACCTCTTTGGTTAGGTTTATTCCGAGGTATTCCAAGGTATCTTATGGTTTTTGGTGCTATTGTAAATGGTATCGTTTCTTTAATTTCTCTTTCTACAGTTGTGTTGTTAGTGTATAAGAAAGCAACTGATTTCTGTGCATTGATTTTGTATCCTGCCACATTACTGAATTGCTGGATGAGTTCTAGTAATTTGGGGGTGGAGTCTTTTGGGTTTTCCACATAAAGTATCATGTTGTCTGCGAAAAGAGAGAGTTTGACTTCTTTGCCAACTTGAATACCTTTTATTTCTTTTTGTTGTCTGATTGCTGTTGCTAGGACTTCTAGTACCATGTTGAACAACAGTGGTGAGATTGGGCATCCTTGACGTGTTCCTGATCTTATGGGAAAGGCTCTCAGCTTTTCCCCATTGAGGATGATATTCACTGTGGATTTTTCAGAGATGGATTTTATGAACTTGAGGAATGTTCCCTCTATCCCTATACTCTGAAGAGTTTTAATCAGGAAAGGATGTTGTATTTTGTCAAATGCTTTTTCTGCATCAATTGAGAGGACCATATGGTTCTTCTCCCTCCTCTTATTAATGTGTTCTATCACATTGATTGATTTGCGAATGTTGAACCACCCTTGCATCCCAGGGATAAATCCCATTTGGTCGTGGTGGATGATCTTTTTAATGTATTGTTGGATCATATTAGCTAGGATTTTGTTGAGAATTTTGGAATCCATATTCATCAGGGATATTGGTCTGAAATTCTCCTTTTTGATGGGGTCTTTGCCTGGTTTGGGGATTAAGGCAATGCTGGCCTCATAGAACAAGTCTGGAAGCTTTCCTTCTGTTTCTATTTTTTGAAACAGCTTCAGAATAGGTAGTATTTCTTCTTTGAAGGTTTGGTAGAATTCCTCAGGGAATCCATCAGGCCCTGAACTCTTGTTTTTTAGGAGGTTTTGGATCACTGCTTCAATCTCGTTACTGGTTATTGGCCTATTCAGGTTGTCAATTTCTTCCTGTTTCAGTCTCGGGAGTTTATAGGTTTCCAGGAAGGCATCTATTTCATCCAGGTTATTCAATTTATTGGCATATAGTTGTTGATAATAATTTCTAATAATTATTTCTATTTCCTTGGTGTTAGTCATGATCTCTCCCCTTTCATTCATAATTTTATTAATTTGGGTCCTTTCTCTTTTCTTTTGGATAAGTCTGGCCAGTGGTTTATCGATCTTATTAATTCTTTTAAAGAACCAGCTTCTAGTTTCATTGATCTGATCTACTGTGTTTCTGGTTTCTAATTAATTGATCTCTGCTCTAATCTTAATTTTTTCTCTTCTAATGTGTGGCTTAGGCATCGTTAGTGGCTTTTTCTCTAGTTCTTTAAGGTGTAAAGTTAGTTGGTGTTTTTGGGATTTTTCTATTTTTTGAGTGAGGCTTGGATGGCTATGTATTTCCCTCTTAGGACTGCCTTTGCAGTATCCCATAGGTTTTGGACTGATGTGTTTTCAGTCTCATTGGTTTCCATGAATTGTTTAAGTTCTTCTTTGATTTCCTGGTTGACCCAAACATTCTTGAGCAGAGTGATCTTTTGCTTCCAAGTGTTTGAATGTCTTGAAATTTTTTCTTGTGATTGAGTTCCAGTTTTAAAGCATTATGGTCTGAGAATATGTAGGAGATAATCTCAATCTTTTCGTATCAGTTGAGACCTGCTTTGTGATGCAGTATGTGGTCTATTCTGGAGAAAGTTCCATGTGTGCTCGAGAAGAATGAGTATCCTGTTGTTTTAGGGTGGAATGTTCTGTATATATCTATGAGATCCATCTGGTCCAGTGTGTCATTCAAAGTTCTTGTTTCTTTGTTGATTTTCTGCTTAGATGGTCTGTCTATTGCTGAGAGTGGAGTATTGAGGTCTCCTACAATTAACATATTGTTTTCTATATGACTCTTTATTTTGGTTAACAATTGGCCTATGTAGATGGCTGCTCCCATGTTGGGGGTGTAGATATTTACAATTGTTAGATCTTCTTATTGAATAGAACCTTTAAGAATGATATAATGTCCTTCTGTGTCTCTAACTACAGTCTTTAGTTTAAAATCTAATTTGTCTGATATAAGAATTGCTATCCCAGCTTTCCTTTGAGGTCTGTTGGCATGGAAGATGGATCTCCATCCCTTCACTTTCAGTCTGGATGTATCTTTAGGTTCAAAATGAGTCTCTTGTAGACAGCATATGGATGGGTCCTTTTTTTTTTTATCCAATCTGTTGCCCAGTGCTGTTTTATGGGAGCATTTAGGCCATTCACATTGAGAGTGATCATTGAAAGATATGAATAAATTGTCATCGTGTTGCCTGTGAAGACCTTGTTTTTATAGATTGTCCCTGTAAATTGCTGTTGTATATCACTCTTGGGGTCTTTCTCCTTTTATAGAACCCCCCCCTTAATATTTCTTGCAAGACCGGATTAGTGGTCACATAGTCTTTTAGTTTCTGCCAGTCTTGGAAGCTTGTATCTCTCCATCCATTTTAAATCACAGCCTTGCCAGATAAAGTATTCTTGGCTGCATGTTCTTCTCGTTTAATACCCTGAATTATGTCTTGTCAGGCCTTTCTGCTTTGCCAGGTCTCTGTGGATAAGTCTGACATTATTCTGATGTTCCTCCCTTTGTACGTAAGGAATCTTCCCCCTAACTGCCCTTAAGATGGTTTCCTTGGTTCTAAGATTTGTGAGTTTTATTATTACATGCCAGGGTGTTGGCCTGTTTTCCTTGATCTTGGGAAGGGTCCTCTCTGCCTCTAGGACATGCATGTTTGTTTCATTCCCCAGATTAGGGAAGTTCTCAGCTACGATTTGCTCAAATATATCTTCTAGTCCTCTCTCTCTCCATCCCCTCAGGGATTCCAATAATTCTGACATTGGAACATTTCATGGTGTCACTTATTTCTCTGATTCTATTTTCATGGATTCTGAGTTGTTTTGCCCTGGCCTCCTGTTTTCACTTTTTTCCTATTAATTGGTCTTCTAGATCACTAATTTGTTCTTCTACCTGGTTTACCCTAGCTGTTAGATTATCTAGATTAGATTGGATCTCATTGATAGCATTTTTAAGTTCTGCCAATTCAGCTTTCATTTCTGTCCTTAGAGACTTTATGTTGCCATTAATTAATTTCTCCATTCTAGCTATTGTCTTCACAATTGCTATCCTGAATTCCATCTCTGACTTCTTGATTATATCTGAATCCATTTGTAAATCTGTGACATAAGTCATAGTCTCTGAGTCTTTCCTATTTTGGGGGTTCCTCCTCCTAGTCATTCTGTTGAGGGGTGGTTGAGAGAATGTATAGAGTCCAAATTATTGACCACAACCCAAGCAAGATGCACCTGTTTTCTAGGGACCTTCGGGTTGCTGGCCTCTTATTTTCCCAGCCTGTCTTCTCGGGGAAGGGTCTGCCACACTGTTACTCAGGCACCCCTGTTTGGGCAGAGCTGCCCTGCCCCCTGTGGCAGGGAGTGGGCTCAGTGAATACTGGTTTTTGGGGCTTTTGTTCTCTGGCTACTTTCTCTGGCAGCTTTCTGTTGTCTCTTCCAAAAGTCAGAGCCTAAGAGACCATTTCCAACCCTCTGCCTCAGAGCAGAGAGATCACATTTGTTCTTCAGTGAGCTCTCTAAGCCACACTATCTCCATTTCTGTCTGTGCTGCTATAAACTGCAGCATCCTGGGTTGTGTGCCCCTCTGCAGTGCTCCCAGTCCTCCTCCAGATTGGGACACATCTCTGCCCTTTGTGCTTCCAAAACTGCCAGCTGCCCCCAGTTTGCTTGCATGGCCCCACTGCTCAGGATTTCCCGTCGGGGGGGCTGCCCTAAAGTCCTTTCCTTGTCACTACCGGCTGCGAGCCTGTGCCTTGCCCCCAGTGTGGGAGGCTATTGCTCACTAGTGGTGTCAGATCCCCATGGCCTGGCTCCCTCCCCCTTCCGTTTATTCTCTGATATCTTCCTGCGGAATCATGGCTCCCCACTTCCTACTTCAAAACCAACTGCCTGCGATATTCTGTTTGTAGAGATCAAAATCTATCTTCTTACATCTCAGGCTGATTTCGTGGGTGTTCAGAGTGGTCTGGTAGATATCCAGCTCAATTCTGGGGACCAGTTGGAATAGGGTCCCCTATTCCTCCACCATATTTTTTGAAAACCCATCTCAAATTTAGTCTTTCATCCATTTAGAATATTTTGTGTATGGTGTAAAAATGTGGTACAGTTTCATTCAATATTTTGAGTTCTTTTTGTGATCAGATACTTAGCATCTCTAAAACAGTATCTCCACAACTAACTTCACTTGACATGGATTTATTTATCTCTAAATAAATTTTCTTGAACTGTAATAATTCAGCTTTACCTACAATCAGATGTTAAGAGATTATTTCCATTTCCAGATCTTTGTCATTACTGCTACATCACTCCATGTAATAACATCAAAAAGAGATCCTCATCTGACACCAGATCAAAGTCAAAGATTATTTTCTGGCAAAGAAAATAACGTAAGCAATTTCTCACTGAGAAAATCATGTGCCATGGAAAAAATATTAGGAACTTTTTTAAGCATCATACAATATAATGCAGAGAATGAAACACACTAGTTATATAGTACTTTAGAATGCATTGTAAAAAGTACAATACATCAATTATCATAAAATATAGAAGACACAAAACACCTGAAAATTTATATTATTATAAGACATTATATTCTAAATCTTAATGAAGAAGTATATTGGATTTCTCTCTTAAAACTGTCATTTTTTCCAACTAAAGTTTTTTTTTTTTTTTTGATGGTAAAAATCTAAGCTAAATAGGAATACAGAGTGGACGAAGCACCAACCAGACCAGAGCAGAGTTTGGTTATCATTTGTTCCATTGTCAGAACATTAGGCAAGGCATTTAAACTTCCTGAGATTAATATGTCTCCTTTTTGAATAGGAGAATCAGATGTACTCATTTCTAATCATTTTTAGATTCACCTTTCTATTGCTCTGTTACTCTACTTCAGATTTAGAGTCTGTCTCAACGAAACTCCTTTGGTTATTTATTTATTTATTTATTTATTTATTTATTTATTTATTTATTTATATTTTTAAAGATTTCATTTATTTATTTGACAGAGAGAGAGAGACAGCAAAAGAGAGTACACAAGCAGGGGGAGTGGGAGAGGGAGGAGCAGGTTTCCTGCAGAGCAGGGAGCCTGATGCAGGGCTAGATCCCAGGACCCCGGGATCATAACTTGAGCCGAAGGCAGATGCTTAGCGACTGAGCCACCCAGATGCTTCACTACTTTGGTTTTTTAAAAGCTGCTACTTAATATATTTAACTTTTTAAATTAAAAATAAATATCTTTTGTTATAAAATTTACATTCGATCTTACCCTACATTGACCTAAAATAATATTTAAATTTTCCTAAATAAAATTACTAGTTCAGAACACTATCTCTGCTTGCCTCCCTCTCAAATCACTTTGTAGAAAGACATCATAATTCTCTGAAATAAAATTAGTGTTAGCTTTGCATTTTAAATTTTAAAATCTCAAATGTGTTTTTCATTTCTCTTGTACCTTGAAGCTATACAATGCCCCTTAGTAATGATCTAGTATGTGGGATTGTGCCTCCAGTCTTCATAATCCTGCCTGAGCTCACAAAAAAGGAAAATCTGCCAACATTTGGAAGCAGTGCTGAGGGAGAGCTCCTCCTGAACTCTTCTTTCTCACTCCCTCTTCCTCTTAGAAGTGGACTGATTAAGTTATTAAAATAAATTAACATTTTAAAGATCACCTTTTATGAATGACGTGTTCTCCTGTCTCCTCTCCATTTGATTAGGGTCTGGTTTCCTATAGGTCATCAGTCTGTGCATCTGTTCCCTTTGTAATAAGCACACCAGGCAGGCCCTATCTTTATAAACAGGTTCTCTTTGATGGACTCTGAAAAACAAACTGAGGGTTCTAGAGGGGAGGGGGGGGTGGGAGGATGGGTTAGCCTGGTGATGGGTATTAAAGAGGGCACGTTCTGCATGGAGCACTGGGTGTTATGCACAAACAATAAATCATGGAACACTACATCAAAAACTAATGATGTTATGTATGGTGATTAACATAACAATAAAAAATAAAATAAATAAAATAAATAGGTTCTCTTTACCCAGTCTTTTTGGTTGTATGTGGTCCCTGCTTGGGTCTTCGACTATATTCAAATGGGGTGTATGAATTAAACAAATTGTCATCTGCCATCTGCAAATTTGGAGAATTATTGGAACTTTGTCTACAACTATTAAAAGATAATCTTTTAATCCACTGAGAATCCTATCTATTCCCCTTTGGTTAGCATCAAGAAGGAAGATAAGTATACTTCTACCCCTAACAAACTGTAGTGTTCTGTTTTTGATCCTAGAGTATTTTAAGCCTCTGAAGTTCTTCTGGCTTCCAAAAGAAGTATGTTTTCTTTAGCACTTTTTTACATTTGTGATAAGCCTCCTGTTTAATGGCTTCATTTGGATAATATTTTTCTGCTCTGAGAAGTACCACTGCAGAGATATGAATGCACATTGTTATTCACTAATGGATATTTTAAACATCATCCAACATTTCAATAACTGGTAAATACAAAATATATTTCCCCTTAATTTTTTTAAGTAAGACAATTTTTAAATATCAGAGGAAGTGGCGCTTTTAAGGAAAACATAATAAATTCTCCACTAGTGAAGCCTACCATTCAGCACAAGGACCATTACCATGAAGGGACTGAATTATACAGCTCAACAAGGCCCAGAGAGTGAATCATACTATCAAAGAGTGACCTCATTCCAAAAATCCATTTCTAAAAAACTAAACATTATCTTTCCAAAACCTGATTGTAAGAGAGCATTGAAATCCTTTAAAAAATATTTCACAATAAAAGAGATTAAAGTCCACCAAAATGGGAAGAAATGGTTCAATGGTCATTTTTAAAATGACAAATAGTTTTCTTTTTTATATGTAAAGGCTTTAAAATTTATTTCTATTTTTCAATCACCTTCCATGTTTTCAAAAACTTTTATCATGAACCTGGATGATATTAACCTCACAATATCAACAAAACAGTGAAAATAAGGTTACTATTCTAAAATTCAAAAATCAAATGCAAATAAAGATTTTTATCACTGATTTATAATGTATAAATAATGGTCTCTAAGCTCCTTTATATAATTTGTTTAGTCAGAACAATTTCCAAGATACTTAGGATGGCAGATATTTTAATGCCCACTTATGAGGGGCCTCAACTTTTCTATCTTGCTAAAAAAATACTTTTTTTCAGAAATATATTTATTTCCCACATGACTTAGGGATAGGTGATTGCCAATCCCAACTCTAAAGAGATCCTGATTAGCCTGGGCAGTTACAGTGACAATGATGACATTTTTCTTTGTCAGGGATTGGCTTAGGGGTGGACATGTGACCTAGTTCTGGCCAGTAAGACTGAAAGGGAAGTTGGCATTGAGGCTTCTGAGAAAATTTCCTTGTGAAGACTGCTGTGAGGTGATGTTGGGAAGTGCTATAGCCATTTAGCAATGATGAAGAAAAGATACCCGATCAGAGAAATGTTAAGAATCTGGACAGTATATATAATGTTATCAACCTTGCCACCTCCCATACTTGAAGACTTGCAGTTACATGAAAAATATAAATTAAAGATCACTGGTGGGACACCTGGGTGGCTCGGTCAGTTAATCGGCTGCCTTTGGCTCAGGTCATGGTCCTGGGGTCCTGGGATTGAGTCCTGCATCAGGCTCCTTGCTCAGCAGGGAGCCTGCTTCTCCCTCTGCCTGTAGCTCCCCCTGCTTGTACTCTCACTCATTGTCTCTTGCACGCGCGCTCTCTCTCTAGCAAATAAATAAAATCTTTAAAAAAGAAAAATAAAGATCACTAGTATCTGTTACTTGGGATTGAAGATGTAATACCCAATAAGTTGAGAATATAACTAGTTGTAATTCAGCAAGGAAGCAGTTAAAGATGCAGCAGTAATGTGTTAGCAATGGATCCTTTAAAACTTAACAAGCTAAGATATAAGTAAAAGAAATTCTTCTGGTGCCTGGGTGGCTCAGTTGGTTAAGCACCTGCCTTAGGCTCAGGTCATGATCCCAGGGTCCTGAGATCAAGCCTCAGGTCAGGCTCCCTGCTCAGTGGGGAGTCTACTTCTCCCTTTTGCCCCTCCACCCACTTGTACTCTCTCTTGCTCAAATAAATAAATAAAATCTTTTAAAAATTCTTAAAAATATGACACAGTAAGTGTTTATCAAGCAATATTACTAAAGTGATTTTACTTTGATATCTTCAATAGAAGAAATTTTTAAAAAGATAGTGATCAGGTTAACTCATTTTCTGTTACAGGAAAAAAGCATAAAGACCATTGTATCATGGTCACATTCATTTGACAATGTCTCAGCTAAAGGTTTACTGAGAATAAATGATCCAATCCATTAGAGATTCATAGATAAATGGTAGTTATGATTCAGAGTTTTAAAATTCAGACACAATTCTTGAAAAATTTTAGGAATGTTTAAAATAGGCATTATGTTTTAGTCATTCATTCATTTATTCATTCTTCATCAATATCATTCATGCATGTGTTTCCTAAGTATTCACTGATGATCTATATAGCAGGGTATGTTGGATACACTGGAAAATATGAAAAAAGCTTTACTTTTTCAAGGATCACAATCTAGAGGGGGAAAAGATGTCATAAGATTAATCAATTAAATAATTATTTATTTTAATTGTGGTAAACACTAACATAAAGGTAGGGATTGTAAGGAAATGGATGATAAGAGTATCTGGCTTACTCTGTGGTGATTAGGGAAGTTGTCCATGAGCAATGACCAACCAAGATGGATGGCTAACAGTGACAACAATCTGTTTCCAGGGGGGAAATATTTTATCATGTTATTCAGAATTGCCAGATAATATGGTGATAATAAATAATGGTGATAATAAAAAGCAGACCAAATTTTTGGTTGGCTTTATTATTGTTTTAAAATCTCAAGACTTTCCATAGGTAAGAGATACCCTTTATTGTCTGTGGCATGGATTGGTCTTTATCACTGTCCTGCCCTTGGTAAACACTATCCATGAGGTGTGACTGATAGAGTGATATCTTCACAGAACTTTCAACCATGTGAGTTAGGGAAATACCAGGATCCATGTCATTCATCTGTCATATTGAAGGGGCTCTGTTTAAGAACTATAAATGAATTTTAAATGTGGATATTGAGACTATTCAATTTCTTATATTCTGTTTTTCCCTAAGAGTCCTGTCCTGTTCCTTCTCCACCATCCCACCCTTTTTCAGGTTGCCATAAGGTCACTCTGCAATATGACAATGATGGATATTAAGATGACATATGCACACATATACATTTATCTGCTCTATTTTCAGATCAAGTTATACACACACACACATACACACAATCTTTTGAAGGAATTTTTTGAGATATTAGATCAGAAGGATTTTGGTTCATTCTGGTTTAAAAACTGCTTATATTAGATAAATTTTTGTTTGTTGGACTACTGCAGTTAGTGAAAAACATCATAACTACAGAGACAAATGAATGACTGACAACTTAGTTTTTATTAAAATCTAGAACTAGGATTATATTCTGCAGAAAAGTTCTAATTTTTTAGACATCTTGCCTTGTCATTCTTTGACCAAATTTTCTGTATAATGCATATTGTTTTAAACTAGCATTAGTTTTTTTCAAATTTAAACATAAAATTTTAGTTTAAAATATATTTCCATTTTTTGTTGATGCAACTTTTAGATCTGTATAATTTCCACATTTTTAAACTGTGCCAAATTATAGTTTTTAAATATCCATAAGTTGACAATTTAAAAAAGTATAAGGGTCAATTGTGCTTATTGTAGTCAGAAACATGAATATTGATGCCAAAAATAGGAGATTAATATCTTACATATATGAAATAAAAGATTGTCTTCTTAAGGGTCTAATATTAATACATATTAATATAAACAATTTTGAACAATTAAAAATACATATGCAATCAAAAGGAAAAGTAATCATTTTTAAACTGAACAAGAAAATCAGTTTTGTTATTTAAAAAATCTTCATGGAAAATGAATTTTTGTTCTATTTTTAGCCTTTTATAATTAGGAGACAATTTAATCAGTACAAATAAGTCATACTATTAGTGTCAATCTCATTGCATATTTGGAAAAAAATGGAGTTAATTATAGAGATGTGCTAAATGGAATAGAAATATGTAAGAGTTTTGAGAATGTTAAATTTTTTTTAGATGCTAAGAATCTATTTTTTTAAAAGATTTATTTATTTATTTGAGAGAGAGAGAATGAGAGAGAGTACATGAGAGGGATTAGGGTCAGAGAGAGAAGCAGACTCCCCGCCGAGCAGGGAGCCTGATGCGGAACTCGATCCCGGGACTCCAGGATCATGACCTGAGCCGAAGGCAGTTGCTTAACCAACTGAGCCACCCAGGCACCCATTAAGAATCTATTTTAAAATGCATGCTTTTAAAGATCAACTATATTTTACTATGGTGTAAAAGGAAGTTTGAACACCAAACCACCTTTATATAAATTTTGTATCCTAAG
Organism: Neomonachus schauinslandi; assembly: GCF_002201575.2. Taxonomy (NCBI): domain Eukaryota; kingdom Metazoa; phylum Chordata; class Mammalia; order Carnivora; family Phocidae; genus Neomonachus; species Neomonachus schauinslandi. The sequence goes on from NC_058404.1 coordinate 93,949,636, forward strand.
TAGAGTTTTTAACTCTTTGGGCTTTCAGTATTTGTTAATAACTGCATATCTTATACAGTAACTGAACTGTAAATCAGATGTCATTGAATCAACATTATTGGCATTTTGGACTAGATAATTCTTTCTTGTGGGGGGCCATCCTGTGCATTATAGGATGTTTACCAGTGTCCTTGTATTCTATCCCCAGGTGCCAGTAGCACTGGCCCTTCCCAGATGTGACAGCAAAAAGGGTCTCCAGACATCAACAAATGTCCCTTGGTTGAGAACCACTGCTCAAAATGCTGTGGGGAGACAAAATAAGAAGAGAGGGGGGACAAAAAGCACAAGCTATCACAAGAGAATAACTCTGAAGTCCTAATTATAAACAACAGTCAGCAATGAATATTTCAGATCATTTTCTCTTTGTTTTTCAGGCAATGTACAAGACTCCATGAGTATCATAGCTGAAGACCAACCAGAATGTTTTGGTTTTTTTGTTTTTTTGTTTTTTTTTTTAAAGCTGGGATGAGAAGTTCCCTAAGGAAATTTCTAACTTAGGGCCTGGGGGCAGAATATTGTATAGGGCTTTAGCAGGAGATTCAAATTTCAGCCAAAATTCAGCCAGTTTGGGAAATAGAGATATTATCTTGCAAGTAGCATTCATTGTTTGGACAAACTGGATTTTATCCAGAGAAATGGTGAGAGATAGTTAGGGACCAAATGTCAGAAGCAAATATGGGTAGAGAGGAACAGCTGCAGGGCATAAAGACACAAAAGGGCCACAGTGGAAAGTTCTCAGCCCTTCAGTCTACGATCCTTCAGTGTCTCCCCAATGTGTACTTGATACAGTACAATAATGCAATTTTGATGGTTGTAGTGAATTTCATTGGTAGTAAGTTATAACTTTGGGTTCTCCTTTCAGTAATATTGATAGTTTATCTCTGGCCCTACAATCTTTCTGCATACTTGGTTCCCCTACCAGCATTGACAGATCTGTTAAATATGAAGTAGGAATTTGTTTTGAAGGAATTGTACTTTCAATCTGTAAGAAGATGGTAATGCACTTGTAAGATTGAACACCTAGATGTAATTAATTTTCATTAATTCAAAATTCTATCATATCCTTGACAAGAGGAACCATGTTCTTACAGTTCACAGTATTTTATATCATTAGCCTGTTTCATAAATGAATGAGCGAATGAATAAAAATATCAGAGGATAGGCCTATTTGCCAGGTTTTCCCACTATGGGCCATAGAATTTTGTTTCTTATTTCCAGGTAGAGTAAAGGTAGCGAAGTTGTAGATATTAATAGATACATAGATATAAAACAAAATCTGAGAGTTCTTTAAACTTAGAATTTCATCTAGATGACAAAAATATGGCTAAGAACAACTGTATCCTTACTCTCCAATTCAGACTATGTATTATTTACCATTCAAGTCACACACAGTAAACTGAGAGGGATTTGATTTGATTCTACTATATTTTTAGGCAATATGATTTAATAACTCTGAGAATAGGTTTGTGACTCAACCATTTACTAGTTTTTTGTTTGTTTGTTTCTCTGGTATGTTTCCTTTTTTTTTTTTTTTTTAACTAGAGATTCTATATTCCACCATAGGATTGTTTTGAGTATCAAATAAGATAATTCAAGTAAAATACTTAATTCACTGCTTACCATATTGCCAAATATTTATTCAAATATTAACAAGTTAAGAGTTCAATTTGCTGAGACTTTACTGCCCATCCTGAAGAACTGAAAACAATCATTAATCATTGCTTGCCTATACTTGATCATAATCAAAACTGCATTTTTCTTGCTTCAAATTCTGTGACCCCTCTTCTGCAAACCCACGGTGCTCTTGTTCCTCACTGTCTGGTTTCCATTGCCCCTACTTGATGTTCTTACAATATTTGTAGTCTTTAAAACTTAAATGCTAGATAAACAGTCACTTTATCAACTAAAACTTTGTTTTGATTTTCATGGAAGGTTTGCATTATTCTGCTTGTGTTATGAAACAATGCTTGCCTTCCTGGATGACTAAGCAGAAATGCTTGCACAGTGCTGCACTCACTCTCTTTAAGCTCGTCTGTTCCTTCTCTCACATCCAGCTGGGCACCTCCTATACAATATCAATACCGAGTCTGGAAGTGGGTCAAGATGTCATTACTCACGTATATCATCTGTCACTCCACATGGCTGCAGTGGAATCTCCAAGGCATTTTAATGTCAGCCTAACTATGATGATGAAAATTCATCTTCCCTACATTATTTTACCCATGTCTACCTGAATAAGGGCAAGAAGAATGAAAAGCAATTACATAACTTAGGTCACCACAGTTCTTTGTACATAAATAGATTCATTTATAAGCACAGTAGGACTCCTTATGATCATGAAGAATGGTACTGACCAGGTTCAGGAGGACTGAAATCAATTTTGGAGGGCATATAGAGCCCATTATGATGTTTTATAGTGAGGGAAAATGGACTATATTGTCATAGATTTTAACTGAAAAGTAGTGGAATCATGGAAATTGTAACATGAACAACACACAAACAAGCATCAAACTGATTTTAAAATGTCTCCTTGTATGTTCTATTGAGTTTTCATTATTATGACCTTATTCTTAAACCTACTTGGTTGTGATCCTAATTTTCTACTCAATCTTTGTTTAGATCCCACTGGGATAGTGATATAGTGTGATTATTCAGAAAGGCACAGGGAAGAGGAGATTAAGACACCCTGCTAATGAGAACAAGGGAAGGAAAGAGAAATGTGCCAGTCTAAGTGTTCTACCTGTAAATTGAACTGCCAGACAAGAGGAAATAAATAATGCTTCACCACAAATCTCTTTCTGATGAAAAAAAAAGGTCTAAAAATAAATATAAAGAAAAACAAACAGAACAGCTCAACTTCAGGGAAGCAGTATAAATTTATTATATTGTATCTTTAACAATAATATTATAAATGTTAAATTATCTTCCGATTATTATATAGCTATAAGCAAAGCATCATTTTCTGAAAAATGTAATTACTTTTGTAAGAATCTAAATATAACATACTTCATATATACATGTATTAGTTTCATTTTAATTATGGTATTTAATTTATTATATTGTCTATAAGTGGGAAGTTAATTGCAATACAGTATTATTTATATTTACATATGAAATAGTACAATAAATTATTACAAATAATGATTTATTCTTATAGTATGAGACTTTTAATGAATAATGAAAATAAACAATGACAGACGTTATAGCTTCTGAAATACATATATATGCATATATATTTCTAAATTATCCACCTGATAACCTTTATACTTATTTATTTATTTATTTATTTATTTATTTATTTATTTAAAGATTTTATTTATTTATTTAACAGAGAGAGAGACAGTGAGAGAGAGAACACAAGCAGGGGAAATGGGAGAGGGAGAAGCAGGCTTTCCGCTGAGCAGGAGCCCCATGTGGGACTCGATCCCAGGACCCTGGGACCATGACCTGAGCCGAAGGCAGATGCTTAACCGACTGAGCCACCCAGGCACCCCTATATTTATTTTTGTATAAACTCTTAATCTCTGTTCATTTTCTTTGATCCTTGTTAAAATATCTCTAATACAATAGTACAATGTAAATAGCTGCATTTTATTTTATTTTATTTATTTATTTTTTAACTTTTTTTTTAGTTTATTTGAGAGAGAAAGGTGGGGAAGGGGTAGAGGGAGAAGCAGACTCCCCGCTGAGCAAGGAGCCCAATTTGGGACTCAATCACAGGACCCCAGGATTATGACCTGAGCCAAAAGCAGACACTTAACTGACTGAGTCACCCAGGTGCCCCAATAGCTGCAATTTAAAAGTGGATTGTACTATAAACAATATCGACATTTTAAAATCTTGCAACTATTCAGATATTTAGAAAAACATATTTTTAAATGTTAATTATATTGAGAAATTCTCTTCCATTTGATTTCTCAATTTAAAATGGGTATTTCTCAAATTAAAATGGGTTAATTAAATCCAACTGTATTACTTAGTTTTCATTTCCTTTCAAAATTAAGTTTTCATTGGCATTAATTTGATATTTAAGAAAAGTTTAAATTTATTTAGCCACTTTTTTTGAATGGGTTACCAAGTTAGTAGACATGAACAGGATTTGAGTCGTACTGGACACAGATGACCAAGAAATATGCTTTGATGTTATATTAATTGCACACATGTGAGTGAACCAAACAATTTCAGCAACTTCTGCTTCTGTGGCAGTGTGATATGGTCGCTAAGGATGATGACTCTGGAATCAGATGGATATAGTTTGGAAACCACTCTGGAGCTTCCTAAATTTGTGAACTTGGTCAAGTTATTTAATCTCTTTAAGCCTTGGATTCTCTACCTGTATTGCTAACAATAATATCTACTTTATATGGAAGTTATGAAGCTGGCATGACAAGTCTGGAGTGCTTGCATGGGAGGTTAATTATGGCATCATAGACTTTTAATACTGGGTAAATACTTTGGATATAACTCCTTTCATGAATATAATATTCTCCTTAAAAAATGTCTCTGACAGATCTTACAAATTGTCTAACATATGGAGTACTGACATGTTTCCTAATGTGAATTTCTGAATTATGGGCTTCTATAAATATACATATAAAATAGAAAATATATACTACTAACAGTGTAGGAGGGTTCCTCTTTCTCCACATCCCCATCAAGATCTGTCGTTTCCTGACTTGTTAATTTTAGCCATTCTGACTGGTGTGAGGTGATATCGAATGCAAGCTGGTGCAGCCACTCTAGAAAAGAGTATGGAGGTTTCTCAAAAAGTTGAAAATAGAGCTACCATATGACCCAGCAATTGCACGACTGGGTATTTACCCCAAAGATACAAATGTATGGATCCGAAGGGGTACATGCACCCTGATGTTTATAGCAGCAATGTCCACAATAGCCAAACTGTGGAAAGAGCCAAGATGTCCATCGACAGATGAATGGATAAAGAAGAAGTGGTATATATATATATACAATGGAATATTATGCAGCCATCAAAAGGAATGAAATCTTGTCATTTGCAATGACGTGGATGGAACTGGAGGGTGTTATGTTGAGTGAAATAAGTCAATCAGAGAAAGACAGGTATCATATGACCTCACTGATATGAGGAATGCTTAATCTCAGGAAACAAACTGAGGGTGGCTGGAGTGATGGGGGGGTGGGAGGGATGGGGCAGCTGGACATTGGGGAGGGTATGTGCTATGGTGAGCGCTGTGACTTGTGTAAGACTGTTGAATCACAGATCTGTACCTCTGAAACAAATAATACATTATATGTTAAAAAAAAAAGAAGAAGAAGATAGCAGGAGGGGAAGAATAAAGGGGGGGAAATTGGAGGGGGAGATGAACCATGAGAGATGATGGACTCTGAAAGACAAACTGAGGGTTCTAGAGGGGAGGGGGGTGGAGGGATGGGTTAGCCTGGTGATGGGTATTAAAAAGGGCACATTCTGGGGGCACCTGGGTGGCTCAGTCATTAAGCGTCTGCCTTCGGCTCAGGTCATGATCCCAGGGTCCTGGGATCGAGCCCCGCATCGGGCTCCCTGCTCAGCGGGAAGCCTGCTTCTCCCTCCTCGCTTGTGTTCCCTCTCTCGCTGTGTCTCTCTCTGTCAAATAAATAAATAAAATCTTAAAAAAAAAAAAAAGGGCACATTCTGTATGGAGCACTGAGTGTTATACGTAAACAATGAATCATGGAACACTACATCAAAAACTAATGATGTAATGTGTGGTGATTAACATAACATAATAATAATTTAAAAAAATGATATATAAAAAAGAAAATATATGCTACTTTTTTAAAAGGGAAAACTAAATTAAAGAAAACCAAAACCAGATTTTAGTGTTATGCACATCCACAACACTTTGAATCTATTTATCAAGTCATTAAATTGACATTTTCTGTTAATTTGGGAAAAGTGGAAGAATTTTCAGTTGCAATAAATTGTAAACATGCTAAAACTTCATAATGTAATTTATACAAATATATATACATATATATATATCTCCACGCCCTTTAACATGTTAATATTTTTCTCATACTTAAATATATTTTATTTTTTGTACAGAATAAAATGATGCAAATATGTTTAATGTTATCTTATCCCCTTCATCCTTCTCAGAGATCACCTTTACCCTGGGTTGAATCCACACTTTCTTTTCATTTTTTTCTATATTTACTTTATTTTAAATAGCATATATTAGTAGTAGTAGTGTATATATATATATATTGTTATGTGGAGGTATTTTAATATTTAATACAGGTTATCTTAATTTATGAATCTTTTTGTAATAATTTTATTTAATTCACCACTCTTCTTTCCAGTTCTATCCATGTTGACAGATATATAGATACATCTGTTTTAACTATTGTAAATTATTCTATTATATGATTCAATTACAATTTTGTATTCATTCCCATATTTGTGGACATTTAGGTCGTTTCTAATTTTTATATATAGTCAGTGATACTGCAGTGAGTATCTCTTCTTCATGATCTAAATTTTCTCTAGAATATATATATTTTTATTATATATATGTATACATACACAGACACATAAGTATATATACTTAATATACTTAGTACATGTCAACTTGTTTGTTAAGGATAGGCATGTTTTCAACTTTATACTTATTTCTAACTTTTCTTCAAAGTGATTGTACAAATTCACATGCCCACATATGTAAAAATTTCTTTACCTTCATACTCTCTCTCACTCATACTTCCTACTTTTTGGGTTTTGTTTTGTTTTTGTTTTTAAGATTTTATTTATTTATTTGAAGGAGAGCAAGAGAGCATGAGAGCATGAGAGCACAAGCAGGGAGCAGAGGCAGAGACAAGGCAAAGGGAGAAGCAGACTCCTGCTGAGCAGGGAGCCCAATACGGGGCTGGATCCCAGGACCCTGAGATCATGACCTGAGCAGAAGGTAGAGGCTTAACTGACTGAGCCAGTCAGGCGCCCCTCCACATTTTTTTTTGCGAATGACTTAAATTCTACTTTATCATAAAATAAGTTTTTGTTTTTTGTTTTTAAAGATTTTATTTATTTGACAGAGAGAGCATAAGCAGACAGAGCAGCAGAGGGAGAGGGAGAAGCAGGCTCTCTGCTGAACTGGGAGCCCATGCGGGGCTCAGTCCCAGGACCCCGGGATCATGACCTGAGCAGAAGGCAGACACTTAAGAGACAGACAGTAGGCACTCCCCTACTTTTTGTTTTTAACTGTGTTGTGCCTTAAACCTTCAGGTAATTTGGACTGCTCTTTAATTTTTCTTCTATAAAATAGGGATATTTGTATCTGTAAAAACTATAATTAAAATGATAAACTAAAATTAAATATATTTAACTTTCTCATTTAATATCAAAGGAAAAAGCAATCAAAACACTAACATCAAAAATTGTATTTTGAGCTATCTAAATCTCTATATGTCATTAAGACACTTCTAAGGTAGATTGGTTGACTGCATATTCAACCAGTCAGTTAACAATATTTATTGAGCTCTTAATTTTGGTTCCCAAATCTTGGTGGTGTATATGGGAAAAGAAAAAGTTCATGGTCCTTATTCTTTATGTGGTATAGTTATGTGGTCTAGTATCTGAAATAATGAACTGTATACTAAGCAACTGTATATGGAAAGAATGGGAAAACCAGTCTTTGCTTAGCAATATTTTAGAATCTAACATACTTAGGAGGAAAATAAGTTTAAAAGAAATCATATCATATAATTAAATCTGAAATTAAGTATTATAAATTCAGTTCCTGATTCCACCACCTCTTAGCTGTATAAACCTTGGCAAGTTCCTTAACCTCTCTGTGCTTTATATGCCTCAACTTTTAAAATTGGGATGCTTCATGTAACTATTATAAAACCTGATTGAGTTAATACATGGAAAGTATTGACAAAGGGATCTCACACATAGTGCTATAAAATGCTATTATTATAGATTTTTTAAGTAAAATATTAACTATCTTAAGATATCTCTCTAACCATTTCTGAGTTTCATAGCTCTCTCTTCATCTGTAACTTCACTACCAACCCATTGTCCAGTAGCTCTTTTGAAAATATAACTCCAATAACTACTGACCACCACCTCCAACCCACCCACCCATCACAGAACTGGTTAAAATTTCATATTTCTTCCCATTACACTTTGAATAAGAATTCAAACTCCTGTGATTTACAGAGCCCTCTGTGATCAGGGCTTTGACTTTCTTCCTCAGTCTTTAGCTCACAGGTTCCAGTGGGTCTCTTGTGTTCCTTAATCATTCGAAGGCCTTTCAAGCTTCTGAGCCCATGCACTGGCTAGTCCCTCTGCTTTTTCCTGGATGTACACTTGGTTTGCTCCCTCACAGTCTTAAGAACTCAGATCAAATGCTACTTCTTCAGAAAGTCTTCAGCTGATAGCATACTTCAAGTACCCCCATCCCCCACCTCGTCAGGTATCCTTAATGTATAGTTTGTTAATATAAGTACAATTTAGGAAACACTGTATTTATCAACTCTATCTTGTAGACATATTTTTATATTTACTTATAGATAAATATTTAGACCCAGGAAACACTAGCTGAAAATTGCAACCAAATTGCATATTAAATCAGTTAATATGCCCAATGGCTATTTCAACAGGCCCAGGAGTGAATGAAAACTGTATAAATCTTTAAAAAAACAGAAATAACAGGGTGGCTGGTTCAGTGATCTCAGGGTTTAAGTTCAAGCCCACTTTGGGTGTAGAGATTACTTAAAAATAAAATCTCAAAAAAGGAGGGGGGCAACTGGGTTAAGGTTCTGACTCTAGATTTTGGCTCAGGGGCTCAGGGTCATGAAATAGAGACCACGTCGGGCTCTACGCAGAGTCTGCTTGGGATTCTCTCTCTCCCTTTCCCTCTGTCTCTCCCCACCCACCCCCTTTTGCTCTCTTGCATGTGCTCTTTCTCTCTCAAAAAGAAAAGAAAGAACAGTACCTAAAGCATATTATCTCATTCACTGCAGAATTGCTTCAGCAAAATTTAATATTTCCTATAATATAGAAAGAGAGGTTGCTTGGTGTTTTCTAAAGACTGTTTAGTTCAAACAAGAATTCCATATATTTTTATTTACATTTCACAGATTCCAATAGCACAATAAATCAAATGTAGCCATAAGCTCACTTTTCAGTTTGATTTTGAGAATTTTTTTCTATAATTATTTTATTAAAATTCCAGATTATATTTATTTCTTTCAAAAATCACTCTTTATTCCTATATATAAAAATCCAGCATATATATGTAAAATTATGATACAGTGAGATGTCACGTTTCCTTTAAAATATGTAAACTAAATGTAGATTTTAATACTGAATTTTATATTTTGCTTACAATGAAGTTTTTATAAGTAGCTAAGTAATTATAGCTTTGTTTCAAAGAAACAAGGCCCAGATTGTATATTCTATGTACGCTGATGAATTTATATTCCCCTAAGGGCACATCATTTTATTCATAATTGATTATGGAATATGATACGGAATTACCTAAGAATTTCAAATTTGATGCTTGGGAAATTGGCCACCATTTAGCTCAGACTCCATAGGTTGTGGAGCCACATTTTAAAGACAATTAATACTCCAGTTATTTGGGTTTATGGTATATTAAGTTTTAATTTACTTAAAAGTAAAACAACAAGAAAGCGAAACATTTATTTTAATTACAAAAGAGCTAAATTGTATTTGTATTCATTTTCTATCATTTTAAGGCCAAAAGAATCTTTCATGGGGAAAATATTCAAATTACCATAAACTTACATATTTTGTTTATAGCTATAAATTAAATATCAACTACAAGCAAACTGCATTTTAAACATTAATTAAAAATTGCAAGACTTACAGGGGTGGCAGAAAGGGCTTCAAGTTAATTTAGCTGTTTTAATTCAGTCTGACTGACTTAATTATGCTGCCATACTTGGTTGAAACAGAAATATTTTTTTCTTTCTTTTGATGAATTTAAAATATACAAAACTTTGCTATTTTTTTCCTGAAATAATGTGACAATTCATAGTAGATTTTAAATATTATTGACATGTTATGTAAAAATGCAGAATAATGATCTAATTTGTTAAATGTCACCATATAGTCATTTCATTTATATCTATAAGCTATTTTCTCCAGGTTATGAATTAAAGACTATTTGTGGCTCACAGAAGGCCTGTGCTAAGACATAATAAATGAAAAATAGTAAGTTTTGCATCAAATTTTTATTTTTCTAATTTAGACAAGGTTTTGCTCATGTTCCTTTCTGTTTTATTTGTTGGCCAAGCTGAGAGGCTCTATACAGAAACATATTTTATATTAGGTTAGCCCCTCTCTAGAGGATGACCGAGCATTTTAGGTTTTATTTTCATCTTTTCTTACCTTCCCAAAACCAAGTTTCATTATCTTGCCCACCAATGATATTGAGTTTTCAGTATTCATATCACAGAGACAAAGTATCCAAGACATCCTACCCTGACCCACACTTATGTGCCAGTTATGTGTGGCAAGAAAGAATTATTTTTATCATATTAATTATTGCTGATAACTTTTCTGGTTCAGAACAGAAGCCAGTGGGAAAATATCTAAAATTTGGTACTTTTAATCTTCACTCTAAACTCCACCAAAGACAGCTGTCTAAGCTTACGATTTAGAAAGCCACATTGAAGTCAGATCAATCTACCTTGTAATGAATATTGCATCTTCATGACACCACACAGGTCAGTCAACTTGTGGTTAGGACTTGAACTTAGTGAACTTTGGCCACCTGGATCACTACACGTTAGAATGACTGGAATCATAGAGCCTTAAAGATGGAAGAAAATGTAGATTTTTTCTCTTGGGGGAAAATGAAAATTTCACCACAAAGAATGTTTCTAAGTGATATAGTTTGTTAGTGGCAGACAAGAATAAAAAATTTGCTTAGTTGACACTGAGGCCAAGGAACTAAAGACAATGTCAGCAATTTAAAAAATGATATTCATATATAAGGCTTTAGTAACAGTTAATCACAGACATTGATTCCATCTTTCTTACATGAATGTCTCTAATCAGATGACTGTAACCACATTCTCCTTTGCCAGCTTTGACATAACCATAAGTTATTTACTCATCAGATAAGCCTGTTCATGAATCCAATGACGAGTGCCATAAAAGCACCATTAATTCATACTATGCATTCCTCTTCTCTTTCAAACCCATTGTCATTATCCTCCCACAACATTTAAACTAATTCTAATTGATGGATTCCATCAGCAAATTAAAAAACAATACTCTCTAGACTTCAGTGATGAAAAACATACAGAGTAAAACAATATGTTCTTTGGAAATGCAGCACTTTGTTATCGTTATGGTGCAGAATGAAAGACAAATTAAGGGAAGAATGCTGTGCAAGCCTTTTTTATTGCTTTTATGATAATAAGAAGATAGTTAGTATTTGTTTTGATTGGGTGGTACAAATACATTGTCCTGCTACAATTTATTGATTTGGTTAAAAATCAGTGGATGCCTGATTGAAAACTTACAGGTGTTTCCTACTGATAGTTTACATTTGCAATTTAAATTGCATTTATAAGCTTAAAAGCTCATCCACAACTACAGTGTTTGCTTCTCTAAAGAACAACCTACATTTCATGAAGTAATTTTTTATTACCATTCAGTTGTAAATCATACCATAATCTTTTTTGATAAGGAGGTAAGTGACATTTATTGTGAAGAAAGTTAGGATGAGAAACTGATTACAAAGTAATATTTACTGGAGGCAAGGGACAAATCACAACAATATTTTACATGTTCTTAAAGTTTGAAATGAAAATTGAATCTTTCCATTGTGATACTGAGGGTGTAAATAAAAGCTCTCTCCGTTTTTATGCAACCTTCCCTTTGTGTTGCTTCTCTGTCTGAAATTCAGATTTGAGGTATAATTGTAGCAGAACTACTCAAGAAACCCATTTATAAAGATGATTCCTGGCAAAACACAAAAAAACCCCAAGTGTTTCCCAATATTCAATGTCACAAGCCTGAGATGACATTGGATTGGAGAGCAACCTCCACTCTTCTTGAAGCAAGTTGGGACAATGATTCTGACCGAAACCATCTCTAATCTGTCTCTGCAATGTTTCTCTAACACTGGGGGTATTTCTATGGACTGCTGAAATGTACATCCCATGCTTGTTTCAAGAACTGCCATTGATTGGAAAGCACCATTATAAGTCTAAAACATATATTTTAAAACTCTATGTTGTTGCCCTGAGTAAAATGTACATGAGTTATCACTAATAATTTTCTCATTAATTGTGGAGAATAATGATGCATAGACAGCGTTAGAAGATAGTGTTACTTAAAAATCTTCTATCTTTCCTTAGAGGTGCTTTAACCAAGAATAGCAGAAATTTTCGTAAAATAATTCAAAAATAATCCTGATCTCTTTAATCTCTGGTTATTATTATTATTATTATTTTTACTGTATAGTAGCCTTATTTCAATTGAAGAACAAAGCCCTGAATTCTCTTTCTGAAGCTATTGATTTTTCTGTTTGAAAAAAGAAGTTGAGGGTGGCAACCAGCAATCCTCAGAGTTTCCTCCATTTTTATGCCAGAGACATATGCACATATTAACTTAAATGGCAGGATTCTATAGCTATTGATAGAAATTAAATATGAAGGGTTGTGAGCAAGGATTGCAAAAATTTTTTCTAAGTTTTTGCTTATCTTTGCTGATGTAAAGAAGTTGAATTATCACTATATGTGGGATTATAATTTGTTTATGGTTGGACAGTGGTAATATCTCTTAATCTTGAGCCTCCTTGTCAACCTTCTCAATTTCCGTCTCTCATCTTCATTATCAGGCTTTGAGATCAGAAGCATTCCTTTCTTCCTCAAGTATGTATCACCACCAAACCTCTCTTCATGATGCCTATTTCTGTGAAATATTTCATAGTAAAAATCAGCCTGGACACTGCAATTTACTAGTGTCTTCAAAGTTCCAGATTACTAATGCTTTAGAGGGGAGTTACAAGACAATTTCCAAGTTCACATTCAAAGGAATGGTAGAATCTGATCATGGTATTTGCTTGGATTGTAGATCATCAGAACATAGTGATAGATTCTTTTTTCTTTCCTTCTTTCTTTTTTTTTTTTTTGTAGTCATTATGGAACACTTAATTCTGGTTTGCAAATATCATAAACTTAACCAGTACATGGCTACACTGTGTAAATATGACCAAAAGGTCAGGACCTTACCTTATCTCTCCCTGCAGGGTTTTATTTATTTATTTATTTATTTATTTATTTATTTATTTACACATAATGTATTATTTGTTTCAGGGGTACAGGTCTGTGATCCATCAGTCTTACACAATTCACAGTGCTCACCATAGAACATACCCTCCCCAATACTCTAGCAACCCTCAGTTTGTTTCCTGAGATTAAGAGTCTCTTATGGTTTGTCTCCCTCTCTGGTTTTGTCTTGTTTCATTTTTCCCTCCCTTCCCCTATGATCCTCTGTCTTGTTTCTCAAATTCCTCGTATCAGTGAGATCATATGATAATTGTCTTTCTCTGATTGACTTAGCATAATACCCTCTAGTTCCCTGCATGTTGTTATAAATGGCAAGATTTCATTTTTTTTTTGATGGCTGCATAATATTTCATTGTATATAATACCGCATTTTCTTTATCCATTCATCTGTTGATGGACATCTAGGGTCTTTCCATAGTTTGGTTATTGTAGACATTGCTGCTACAAATTGGGGTGCAGGTGCCCCTCTGGATCCCTACATTTGTATCTTTGGGGTAAATACCCAGTAGTGCAATTGCTGGGTCATATGGTAGCTCTATTTTCAAGGAACCTCCTTGAGGAACCTCCATACTGTTTTCCAGGTTGGCTGCACCAGCTTGCATTCCACCAACAGTGTAGGAGGGTTCCCCTTTCTCCACATCCTCGCCAACACCTGTCATTTCCTGACTTGTTAATTTTAGCCATTCTGACTGGTGTGAGGTGGTATCTCATTGAGGTTTTGATTTGGATTTCCCTGATGCCGAGTGATGTTGAGCACTTTTTCATGTATCTGTTGGCCATTTGGATGTCTTCTTTGGAAAAATGTCTGTTTATGTCTTCTGCCCATTTCTTGATTGGATTATTTGTTCTCTGGGTGTTGAGTTTGATAAGTTCTTTATAGATTTTGGATACTAGCCCTTTATCTGATATGTCATTTGCAAATATCTTCTCCCATTCTGTCAGTTGTCTTTTGGTTTTGTTGACTGTTTCCTTCACTGTGCAAAAGCTTTTTATCTTGATGAAGTCCCAATAGTTCATTTTTCTCCTTGCTTCCTTTGCATTTGGCGATGTTTCTAGGAAGAAGTTGCTGTGGCTGAGGTCGAAGGGGTTGCTGCCTGTGTTCTCCTCAAGGATTTTGATGGATTCCTGTCTCACATTGAGGTCTTTCATCCATTTTGAGTCTATTTTTGTGTGTGGTGTAAGAAAATGGTCCAGTTTCATTTTTCTGCATGTGGCTGTCCAATTTTCCCAACACCATTTGTTGAAAAGACAGTCTTTTTTCCATTGGACATTCTTTCCTGCTTTGTCGAAGATTAGTTTACCATAGAGTTGAGGGTCCATTTCTGTGCTCTCTATTCTGTTATTCTTTGCAGATGATATAATACTTTATGTGGAAAACCCAAAAGACTCCACCCCAAAACTGCTAGAACTCATACAGGAATTCAGTAAAGTGGCAGGATATAAAATCAATGCACAGAAATCAGTGGCATTTCTATACACCAACAACAAGGCAGAAGGAAGAGAACTTAAGGAATCGATCCCATTTACAATTGCACCCAAAACCATAAGATACCTAGGAATAAATCTAACCAAAGAGACAAAGCATCTGTACTCAGAAAACTATAAAATACTCATGAAAGAAATTGAGGAAGACACAAAGAAATGGAAAAACGTTCCATGCTCATGGATTGGAAGAACAAATATTATGAAAATGTCTAAGCTACCTAGAGCAATCTACATATTTAATGCAATCCTTATCAACTTCTTTCAAAGAAATGGAAAAAATAATCCTAAAATTTGTATGGAACCAGAAAAGACCCCGAATAGCCAGAGGAATATTGAAAAATAAAGGCAAAGCTGGTGGCATCACAATTCTGGACTTCAAGCTCTATTACAAAGCTATAATCATCAAGATAGTATGGTACTGGCACAAAAACAGACACATATATCAATGATACTATCTTTCTTGAGCATTCTCATTTAGATCCCTTCCTTCTAAAGTGAGATCTTGTTTCTCTTATCCCTCTTAAGGGCCTCGCATATTTAAAAATCACTGATTTAATAACAGTGCTTCCAAATTAGAAAAAAAGACAGCCTGAGGAGATGAAATTCCTGATAATTAAAATATGGAGACCTGTAGTTTTAATTTTTAAGCCCAGAACTAATTATTTATACATTGCACTCATTGTGAAGAGACCTGGTATTTATTTCTTTACACAAGTTCCTATAAAGTGTCATGTCATAGCAGAAGAGAATGACATTAAAGTTCCAGTTATTTTGAGACAAGACAAAGAGCATATGTTTTCATTTCTGATTTAGCCCAGCGCTGAAATAAAAGGGCCGTTATTCTCTTTTGCTTTCTAAGTGGAGTTTTACTGGCCACAAATAGCCTAAAATAAGAAATTAGATAGGTGACAGGCTAAATCTCAGAAACTGGGAAACTGAATGGGCACAGCTCTAACAATCAACTTCCATCAATCAGTGACCCCAACCCACTCATAAAGAATTGTAATACTTTCAGTTTCAACAATATTATGGACCTGAGACCCTCAAGCTTTATGCAATGTTTTAAACTTCTCACCTTTAGGTAGTATTTGTTCCAAATGGTTGTTATATAGGAAACTAAATTCTTTAAAAAAATCAAAAAGAATCAAAAAGTAGTCAAAGGATAGCTATTAACAACCTAAGTCTGCACCAAATAGTTTACAATTGTGAGAATTACCAGCAGCCATTCAATAAATTTGAAAGAGTGCCAGTGGGTTGCTAATTCAGAGGCACAAGTGTCATTTTTTGATAAAATGTATCACAAGATCATAGAAGGTTTAAAAACTTCCAAGTTGCCCAGGCATTGAGACTACACCTGGAGCATATCAAAGGCTGAAACAGCAGAGCTCAGAGCCTGGCAGAGAGAAAAGTTGGTAGTTTCAAGTTACAACTGAGATTAAAAACTACAAATGTGAGATTTAATTTTAGTAGCATATTAACATTTTACAGAGGTTCTCTATCACTAATTTTTTAGAGATAAATTCCAACAAGTAATGGCCCTTCCCTTTCTCCTTCATCTCAGAATTCCATGACCATTCATGACCACTGTGACACCAAACACCTATTTTTGTTCCTTGGAAAAACACAGCAGGTCAGACAGACTCTCAGGCAGAAATCTGTTTCCTCTCAACTCCCCTGCTGAGGAGAGTAAGTGTAGGGCACAGCAGAAAGATAGGAATGCGATCTCGCACCCCATCCCCACCAGTCAACCTAAGGAAAAGATGACTAAGAGATATAATAAAGGCCATAGTGCCAGGCGTTTTCAACGCCCTCCCACTCCATCTCCAACAGACTCAGAACATCACTTATATTTATATAAAAAGATACAAGAAATGAGAAAGGAAGAACCCCAAAGTATACATGTATTATTATTCCTTTTGGAAAAGTTATTAATATAATTGGAGGACCTTAAGTGTTATTGAAAAACAAACATGGAATATTTAAACTTGGTATTATACATACCAGTATAATTTGGTTTGGCTGATTGCTTCTGTATTTTAGCTTATTATTACTCACATAAACAAAGTGATTTAAAAGTAAATCATGTTTCTCTAGATACTTCTTTTTTTTAAAAATATTTTATTTATTTATTTGAGAGAGAGAGAATAAGAGAGAACACATGAGAGGGGATAGGGTCAGAGGGCAAAGCAGACTCCCTGCCGAGCAGGGAGACCGATGCGGGACTCGATCCAGGGACTCCAGGATCATGACCTGAGCCGAAGGCAGTCGCTTAACCAACTGAGCCACCCAGGTGCCCTCTCTAGATACTTCTTAAGAAAATATGTTAATTCGGGCGCCTGGGTGCGCTCAGTCGGTTAAGCGACTGCCTTCGGCTCAGGTCATGATCCTGGAGTCCCGGGATCGAGTCCCGCATCGGGCTCCCTACTTGGCGGGGAGCCTGCTTCTCCCTCTGACCCTCCCCCCTCTCATGTGCTCTCTGTCTCTCTCATTCTCTCTGTCTCAAATAAATAAATAAAAATCTTTAAATAAAAAAAAAATATGTTAATTCTTATAAATTTTTTGAGAACTATTGTGTGCATAATGCATTTTTTGCAAATACTGAAACATTCCAGGGCTCATTCCTAGGCTCTTCTCCTACAATCTCTTCCTCTCTGTCCTTATATTACATACTTGGCTCTTGCTCATCATCCCCTCTCCTGTCTCCTTGACATTTTGCAGTTGGAACACTCTGCCACCAGCTCTTGGCTGACTCCTTGACATTCAGTTCTTGACTCAACCATAATCTAATGAATATGAGTCACGGTGATTAGACCTGGTGACAAAATAGTGAATGAAGGATAACCTTTGTCCTTGAGAGGCATATAATCTATAATTTATATGACTGACTTTTGAGTTAGAGAAGTGTTCAAACAATCAAATATATCTCAAAATTTTGTTCTTTGAGAAAGAATAAAAGATTACCTACACAATTAAACAAATATTATATCCTACTAAGAAAAAATTGCCCATAACATGCTTTATTTTACAGCTCCATATCACCAGTGGATCAGAGATAATGAGAGGGTAGAGAAAGGGAGAGAGAGAGAGAGAGGGAATGTGTTAAGGATCTCATTTCCATTAAAAATGTCATGCAGCTTCAAGTTGCACTGAAAAATACGAAGATATTTTGAAACATGCCCTGTTGTGAAACCAGAAAAGGCAAGCCAGAGAGATCCAGAGCCAGAAACTATGAAATATTCCAAGTAATGGAGTTGACAGTATTAATTAGCCCTTTAGTGAACCAAAAAAAATTGTCATTTTAACTTAGCCACTTCCCATCCTTGGCAAATAACAGATTCTACTACTAGAACATTAATTTTCACCTGAATTGTGTTACTCTGTGTATTAATGTGTGTGTGTGTCTGTATGTGTACACTTATGCAGGAAGGTATTGGTAGGTAAAGGATATAAAATATACATGTATATACAATAACATATATATCTCATGGCAACAAGACCACAATTGTCTTATATACCACCAATATCCAATTCATAGCATAGTTTCTTGTTCAAATGGATGCTAATAGATAGTGTTAAAGGTGTAAATAATAGCTGAGAAATTCAAATTTATATGTAACATTTGATGTATTTCATATTCCAAAATGAACTGGCTTTTACATTGGTTTCAAATACAAAGCAAAGATATATTAAAGAAGCCACATATAAAATAAAGTTAGATATCTCTTTTGACCTATATAGGTAAGGAAGGAGGAAAGATATTTACTGTAAATAGTGATGAGAAGGTAATTGGTATGAGCGTAAATATAGATATGGGTGTATACATAAGTATGGCAGTTTGGGAATACAAAATGATATGGATAAAGAAGGGTAAAGGATATATCAGCACAGCCATATATATATATATATATATATATATATATAAAGAGGGAGAGGAAGAGAGTGCACACTCTATGATTTTAAGAATATTTAATTCTTGTGTACATAAAAGTCTCATTTCATAATTTGATCATTTGATCTCAGAATTTTTAAAAAATAAAACAATTAGGGCAGACTGCTGCTCCCAGAAAGATGGAGTAGATATAATCTTTTTTCCATATTTCTCCTGTTAAGAACAGCTAAAAACCATGGATGTTATAAATAAAACAAATATTTAAAAAATTTAAAAATCTGCAAGATGAAAAGAAAAATGTAGATCTACTAGAGACCTCATGATCCATGAAACAACATAGTTATGACTCTCTGGGTTTTCTTTTTGCCTCAAATATTCCAGACCTGGAGCACAAGAAGGCAGAAACTCAGAAACACCAATAGGAATAGACCAAAATAAGACGCAACAAAAGCCTGCTCTCTCTATCCAAATGACTAGAAAAGGGGCAACCTAGAAAGACAGAAAACTTTCTGACAACAACTGTTCTTCCCAGCCAAACCCCACAGAAAAACTATGGACCTATACCCATACACACCATCTAAGAACAAATGAACAACCTAGATTTTCACTCTTTGGAGGCTGAAACTAGGTGCCCCTTCAACACTATTGGGATGGTGATACTAATACCAAGTGGAAAGTAGGGAGTTTCACCACTGTCTAGTGGTAATGAGGCCACCTACTATCATGTTGTCACTGGAGGACTCATGGGTTGTTAGAACTATCAACCCTGCCAAACTGAAATGAGAAGCTCTTACACGTAGGTGTCAAAAAAAAAACAAAAAAACAAAAAAACAAAACTGCACGGGGAGTCAGGACTTGTACCTCCACCTGGCATTATAAGTCAGTACACATACTTCCTTGGCCATGCAATGCCAAAGGAAGACATGGAAAGTACGTTCTAAATCAGAACCAAAGTCTCATCAAGTAACAACAACAACAAAAGTCTAGGTTTCAACCGTAAATGATTCATGACACAGAGAACCAGGAAAATCTAGTTAAATGTAACTGAATGAAAAAAGACAATCAATACATAACAGCACCAAGGTGACAGAGATATTATAATTATTTGATAAAAATTTTAAAGCAGCCATCATAAATTTCAAGGAGAAATTATAAACATACTTGAAACAAATGAAAAAAATTAAAGTCTCAACAAAGAAATACAAAGCCTCAGACAAGAAGTAGAAAAGATAAAAATAACAATGAAAACTTTAGATTTAAAAAATACAATAACCAGGGTGCCTGGGTGGCTCAGTTGGTTAAGCGACTGCCTTCGGCTCAGATCATGATCCTGGAGTCCTGGGATCGAGTACCGCATCGGGCTCCCTGCTTGGCAGGGAGCCTGCTTCTCCCTCTGACCCTCCCCCCTCTCATGTGCTCTCTGTCTCTCTCATTCTCTCTGTCTCAAATAAATAAATAAAATCTTTAAAAAAAATAAAATAAATAAATAAATAAAAATACAATAACCAGAATAAAAATGTTCATTGATTGGGCAGAATGGAGGGGACAAGAAAGAATAGGTTAGATAAAAGACAGAATAAGAGAAATTACCAAACTTGAATAACAGAAAGAAAATAGACTATCATAAAAAAAAAAACAAAAAACAGAAACAAAACACAGCTGTGGTGACCTGTGGGACTATAACAAAATATTTAACAGTAATGTCATTGGATTTCATAAAAGAGAGGAGAAAGAGAGCAGAGCTGAAAAAATGTAGTCAAAGTAGTTAGGACTGAAAACTGAGTTTGGTAAGAAACATAAATCTACAGATTCCAGAAACTGAACAAATCCCAAATAGGATAAACCCAAACCAATCCCTACTAAGGTTTTGCTGGCTAAGATATAGAGAAATTGGATCATTCATACATTGTTGATGGGAATATAAAATGGCACAACCACTCTGGAAAACAATTTGAAAGTTTCTTAAAAAAACACAAAACAACAACAACAACAAAAAATCCCACTATGCACGCAACTACCATTTGTCCCAACAATTGCATTCCTAGGCATTCACCCCAGAAAAATAAAAATTTTTGTTCACAAAGAAAAACCTAGATGCAAGTATATCAACTTCATTTGAAATAGACAAAACTTGAAACAATTCTGATGTCTTTCAATGGATGAGTAAACTGTGGTAGATCCATACCAAGGAATAATACTCTGCCCTCCCAAAAAAAGAATGAAGAATGTATTATTGATATATGCAAAAATCTAGTTGAATTTCCAGAATTATGCTAGTGAAAGAACTAAAGCAAAAGGTTACATAATGTATGATTCAATTCATAGAACATTCTTAAAATGACAAAATTTTAGAAATAGGTACAGATTAGTAATTGACAGAGATTTGGGAGGTATGGTGGAGGAAAGGAAGTAGGTATGCTTTAAAATTATAATAGGAGGGATTATTGTTCTTTGTCTTCATTGTATGTGTCAGTACCCTGATTGTGATGTTGCACTATAGTTTTGCAAAATGTTACCACCAGAGGAAACTGGGCAAAGCCAAATATCTGGGATTTCTCTGTATTATTATTATTATTATTATTTTAAGTAGGCTTTATGCCCTCCATGCCCAGCATGAAGTCCAATGCAGAGCTTGAACTCATGACCTGGAGTTCAAGAACTAAGTTGAAATCAAGTCACATGCTTAACCCACTGAGCCACCCAGGTGCTCCTTCTCTGTAATACTTCTTACTATTGCATTTGAATTTACAATGATCTCAAAATAAAAAGTTTCATCAAAAACAGTTTTAAAAATTGTGATGATTAATTTAATGTGCAAACTTGACTGGATCTTTCAGGGTGCTCAGACATTTGGGTATTTCTGTGTGTGTCTCTGGATGAAATTAACATTTGAATAGACAGCCTGAGTAAAGCAGATGTCAGTCCCTAATGTGAATGAGACTCATCCAAACAACTGAAGACCTAATAGAGCCGAAAGGCTGAGTAAGAGGAAATTCCTCCTGTCTGACTCCATGAGGGGAGACTGAACTTTTCTGGCATTGGGAGTGGGTTGGAAACATCCTTGGGTGGCAAGCCTGCTGGTGACCTGGAACTGCACATTAATTCTCCTAGGTCTCCAGACGGCTTACTGCAGGTCTTAGAACTTCTGAGCCTCCACAATTGCATGAGCTACCATTATTATAGACACATATAATATTGGTTCCATTTCTCCAGAGAACCCTAATATAAAAAATATTAGGAGACTATTTCAAGTATATAACTTAGGTG
Organism: Neomonachus schauinslandi; assembly: GCF_002201575.2. Lineage (NCBI taxonomy): Eukaryota > Metazoa > Chordata > Mammalia > Carnivora > Phocidae > Neomonachus > Neomonachus schauinslandi. Next base: position 93,971,609 of record NC_058404.1, read on the forward strand.
TGAAAAGGAATTCTGTATATCACTTTTAATTGACTCTTTCATAGAAAAAAAGAGAGAAATCAGAACATTCTCTTTAGTTTATCAATATTGCACGTGTGTGTATGAAGCTTAGTAACAAATGGTGGTGGTGTGGAAGTAGAGGCAGGTAACAAGTGGCATGATGTCAATTAAAACACATACCCATAGAAACTTAATATACAAAAAGGGCAGTTGATCTTTCTTAAATAAATGCCTATGTTCATTACTTATTCAGATCAGCATGTGGTAATTTTTATTTGTCAGTGAAAATCAATCAACCTGCACTTAAAATAAAAAGGTAAACTATTTTGGGTCATCAGTATGATTCAAGTGGTATTCTATTTTAGAAAAGTCATTTCTTTTTAAAGATGTTTTTAATATTCATGATTTGAACATTTAATTATGGTTGATATTAAATAAAAAGAATGAGAGCACATTTTGACTTACAAAGTTTATAATTCACTAAGAATTCATTAGGTCATATTCAGTAGTTTAGGAGTCAATCTTCAGTTTTTTGAAATTCAGGAAAAGCATATTTAATGATAGATAAATCTAATTGTAAAACTTTTTTGAAGTTTCTTTTCAATAAGACAATACTATAAATTGTAGCTGTATTAAAATAAGCCCAATTTCCATTTTAGTGCTGTTCTTATTCCTGATGAAAAATTTAAATCAAACCTTCACAGATAATTTCCATATTAATCATAAGATACCAAACTCAGATTTTTTCAAAAAATATTACATGAAGTTAAAAGGGATTTCAAAGTTACAGAGATTCTAATTCATATCTGCACCCCCACCTACTATGGCCACCATAACAGTACCACACAACTACTCTTCACTTTGAGTGTCTACTACATGCCAAGTAATGTATATACAGTATTTTATTTTACCCTTATAACAATTCAGGGATGAAGATATAGATGGTTTCATTTTACAGATAGAGGATCAGGCTCAAATCTGTTGTAAGTGTCTGGACAGTTACCTAAACTTTCTTTGTTTTAGTTTCCTCACTAATAGGGAAAACTATACCAACTCACTATTATGAATTTTAAGCAAGATACATTATGTGATATATTACATTCAGTGCCTTGAACCTAACAATCATTAAATAATGTGATAACCTTTCCATTTTCCTTAAAATATTATTCAGGTTCATGTCATTCACAGAAATAAGTCAGGATCTGTTTATAATACTAGGATAGAAGTTGGAGCATCCAAGATGTAGCTGGTCAAGTTTGAGTGTTTACAGATACAGCTTACTTGACTTGCATCAGTTTCACATGCTCTTATTTAAAAAAAAAGAAAGAAAGAAAGAAAGAAAAAGATATATAAGAAATAAGCTGTCCATACAGGACTTTTTCAGGCAGAGGAAGTTTGTTTCTTATGGTATACCATCTGTAAGAAGTAGTTGACAAGAAATGGCACTGTGCCTTTCACATTTGTCAAATTAAAAATAAAGTCTGGAATTCATATTAAGATAAAACAAAGTTTTTAGCTTCCTAAGATTCAAATCAAAAGACTTTTCATGCTTTAACATTCAAAACAGCACTAAATGACTCCCTTGGGCTCATTGCTAATTTTAAAGCTATTAGACATAAGGGCTGGATTTCAAGGGAGATACGGTACTGAATTCATTCTTTTTCCCTTCCAGAGGGAAACCCACGAGGCTTCAAGATTTAAAGTCAGTCAGTTCAACAGACCATGAAAAGACTTGAATCTTCTCGATAAATACAAAAACACATTAAGAAGCTGTTTGATGGGGCTGTGTCTGGAATGGCTTTGAATGAAACTTTGATTATCTAAGACATCTAATTCGTAAACAAATAAAAATGTCTCTTATTTATCTCAATATTTTGAATATTGTAATTATAAAGACAGCTTAGGAACATGGTGAAAGATATCTTCAGATTCATGTAGCTAGATCCTTGATTACTGGTATTCTATATCGCATTATGCATCACTGTCTAATGATACGATGTTATGCAAGTTTTGATATCATTATTTTTCCACAAGATTAGATAACCAGTGTGAATTTTGGTCTTAACAAATAATTTAAATAACTTTTCTTTAATATCATATAATAATGCTTACAAAATCACACAAGATACATTATGGGTGAGGCAACACACATTCCATATTTCGTTGTAAATTCTTATTAATATTATAGAAATCACAGTAATTTGAAATATAAATTAATATCAAGATTCTTTACCCAAAGATAATTAAGATTTTTTATTACTTGCAATAATTAATTTTGTGTCTTTCAAAGTACAGTTATTTCAACTCAGATAAAATGGCAAAAAAAAAGTAGTTTTAACCATATAATTAAGAAAAGAACTGGGTTTGTGATTCAAGTAATGCAAGCTAACAAGAATCAAAACTATTGTGTGACCCTCATCTTGCCTCTCTGGAGATTTCAGGCAACAATGTCTCTCCACTAAATTTGTATTGTAAATACTCACAATAACATGACATAAGAAATATTCTAAGTGATGTGAATTATCTGTCTTTGTCACTGCAGATTCTATTTGCCTCTAGAACATATAGGCACATAAAATAGACTGATCATGCCTGATTCAAATGTGGAATAGCCTAAAAGTGAACAAACAAAAACCTGCCACACAGAAACAAAACCAAACTGAAACCGAAATAAAACTAAAAAAGAAAGAAACATTAGCTTTTGAAAAATTACTGAGCATTTCCTCTCGGTAGTCATTGCCTTTATAAGGCCACCAGGGCGCTGCTGGCCCCGTTATCTTTAATTTCTCATAGCAGTGATTCATTCACATTCCTTTGTTCAATCCTCCGAATTGAGGGCCATGAACCAGAGAGATGCCCTGAAGTATGATTAGGAAATCTTTAGCCCACAGAACATAGTTGCACGTTTCTTGAGGGATGAACTCATGTTCTTGGTCTCCTTAATATCAGGTTCCAAAGAACTTTGATAACTGGCCAAATATTACCATTCTACAAAGTTAATTAAGCTATTATTTCCTATAGGACCTTAAAAGGACTCTTTATGGCTTCATACGCCCTCAAAGTTCTCTGGATTTAATAACAAATTTTAAGAATATTAAATGCACTGAAATTCCCCTTTAATTCTGACAAGTGGTACACTTCATTCTAGGCTTTTGCCAGGTAAAGGGCAGTCAGATCACCATTAGAACTTTTTTTTTAAACCAAAATACTTCTCATGCTAGGCAATTTCTCCTTAGTGAGACTTCATTTTCTTTACTTCTAAATAAGAAATTTAGAAACTTTTGTTTCCTAATAATTTGTATAATATTCTGTTTTAGTTACTTTTCTTCTTTGTCCTTTAGTAGACAGTTTGCATCTGTTGGGCTTATAATGTTCTCCATCTCCCATAATATCTCTTGATTTTCCTTTTTCTACTTTCAAAATAAAGATATGTCTCTTTGTTATCTATATCTTTATTTTGAAAGTAAAAAACATATATAGAAAGTAAAAGACATATATATAAAAATATATATATATTTAAGCTAAAAATTAAAAGATGACTGCAGGCTTTTTTTCTTTTCTCAATAAGTGATTTTTTATTAACAAAAAGATTGGAAATTATATTTCAAATGAACAAAATTTTCAGAACAGAGCAAACATGAATTTGATTTTTTTTTCCTAATAATACAGGGTGTAGTTAATATCAAGTCTCTCCCATATCTTGTAGTATTGATAATGAAATGTGAGGTAAGCAAGATTTAGCAAGGGTAATCTCTATTCTCTATATACACGTATCCATAATTAAAGCAAAAAAGTCAACTATTCCAAGGTGTATGATCCTAATTTACACAACTGAGTATGATGTCTCTAAAATTTACATTTTTGAGGTACTTGAAAAATACACAACATTGTTTTATGAATGTATACACCTGTATTTTCATTGACCTAATTGACATAATTTTATAAATTCTGACTGCTACACTGTACTCCATTGTAGGCATATATCATCATTCACTGACCCATTCAACTGGTGATAAACATCTACACGGTTTCTACATCTTTACTACAGCAAACAATGTTATATTTCTGTGAGCATATGCCAGGGATATTTCTGGTACTAAATTTATTAAGTACTGCCAAATGACTTCCTAGAATGGCCACCCTAGTTAGACTTCCCCAAAACACAGATGCTTGCACACATACACACACATAGTGTATAAGTTTAGATCTTGCATACAGGTGGATCTCTACTCAAGATCGTATTTTATTTGTATTTTGATCTTTAATACAATATTTCTTATGGATTTTAAAAAACCTAAAGTGGAAGAAAAAGCCATGAAGCTAAAGAGAAACATGCAAAAGAGAAAGGATTTCTTAAATAAAACAAAAAATGTTCGTATATTAATGCTCATGTATTAAAATTTTTTACCACCTAATGTGAATAAAATAAATATTTATAAACTGAAACTAATACCTAGATATTTCCCCAAGCTGACAAAACTTATTTTTTTCACTGATTCACCATATCTCAAATGCCATGAAAGAAAATTTTAGGAAATTAATCTTGAGAATTTCATGAAAATTGTCCACTGTTTCAGGTATTTCTATACTTAAATGTTATGAAACACTTAGGAAAAAAAAAGTCTTTATTCATGAGGAAATTAAGTTGATAGTATATAAAGGTTAAAATAATAACTGCCTGCTACATTTTGAAATATGTTGATACCTCAGAAGATAGAGAAGCCTAGCAAATATATTTTACTCAGAAGTCACACATCACTGTCCGCATAGAAGGAAATAATCTGCTCAGATTAATTTGATTATTTTAGGTAAATTGATCTTAAAAATCAAACTTTAATATATTTTTCTTTTCAAAATATCAATTAATCTCTCCTTTTTGAACATCTTTCAAATATATGCTTCATTTTCAATGTCCAACCAAGAAAGGCTAACTCAAACAATGGCATATTTCAATATAATTATAATAATACTGTAGACATATTAATAATATAATGAGAGGTGCCTCTATTGACTGCTTACTGGGTGCCTGGGAATACATAAAGATTACCCCATTCGGTCCTCAGAACACCATGAAATAGGGATTATTGCCACCATCAACAGAAAAGAAACAAACAGAGAGGTGGAGTAACTTGATGTCTCATTTTTATAAGAGGCAAAGCCAGGACAGTATGATTCCATTGAGTCAGCTTTTTTCAATATATGTCTATGTATGTATGTATGTATGTATGTATGTATGTATGTATTTATTTATTTATTTTTGAGAGAGAGAGAGTGTGTGTGTGTGTGTGCACGTGTGCAAGAGGTGGGAGGGAGAGCAAAAGGAGAGGGAGAGAAGAGAATCCTAAGCAGGCTCCCCACCTAGTGAAGAGCTGAACATGGGACTTGATTTCACCACCCTGAGAAAATGACCTCAGCCAAAATCAAGGGTCTGATGGTTAACCAATTGAGCCACCCAGGTGCCCCAATGTATGTCCACTTTCAAAGCAATCCTGTGATGGTGAATTTTATGACTCAACTTGGCTGGATCATTGTGCCCATATATATGATCAAAAATTATTCTGGATGTTTTGAGAGGATGTTTTTTAAGTGAAGCTAATATTTAAACTGGTGGACTTTGAGTAAAGAAGATTGTCTTCCATAATGTGGGTGGGGCTCATCCAATAAGTTAGAGTCCTGAATAGAACAAAAGACTAACTTCTCCAAGAGGGAATTCTCCACCAGACAGCCTTCAAACTTGAGCTACAACATTGGTTCTTCCTTGGGATTTTAGGTTTCTAGGCTGCTGGGCTACTCTGCAGGTTTTGGACTTGCCAGCCTTCATAATCATGTGAGCCAATTGCTTAAAATAAATCTCCCTTGCAATCTCTCTCTGTCTCTCTGTTTCTCTCTCTGCCTCTCTCTCTCTTTCCACACACACACACACACACCCTATTGGTTCTGTTTCTCTGGAGAACTCTGACTAATGCAAGTGCTAAAAGCTATAAATGTGTTTGTGAACTCCAAGTACTATTATTTTATTAATGCTCTTTCTTGTCCTATTCTCTTCCTATTTTCCCCTTTCTTCTCCTTTCTCTACTTTTCTTTTTTTTTTTAAACAACATGGTTTTGTCACGGAAAGTAACTTCATGCTTTTTTCTTCATAATCTTTGTATGTTTATTTCATTATCACATTTTTTTTTTTTTTTTGGCAAGGCGAGAAGGAAATCCAGACTAAGACTTCATTCTTAACTGTCTTTAGGTCAGATCAGGTTTGTTTTTATCACCTCAAAAGGATTCTAAATCTTATCTTCTAATTCCTTTTGTAGCAGAAGAAGTAACATTTATATCCTATTTTTACATGCTATATCTTACCCCTTGATTGAATCAATTATTGTTTCAGTGTCTTTTAAATCTTCAAATACTTAGCTCTAGTCCTGACTTTTTTTGTTCAACCTATGTTTTTAACCTACATTTGCATCAGGATCTTGATCTAACTATGAATTTCTGATATGCAGCTTCTTCTATCTCAAATGGAAATTTCCTACCTGCCTTTCCTACCTATTCTTATTATAGAATTCAAGTTGTGGGCAGGAACTCTTCAATAAATTTGCCTTAAAATAACAAAGTAGAAGATTATTTTGCATTGACATGGCCAGCTCATCCATCTGAGAAATCTTGGGTCTTCTCTATACTTTGATCAAGGCCCCTGACACCAGCCAAAAAGGGAGTTAGTAATAATTTCTTTTTTTTTTAAGATTTTATTTATTTATTTGACAGAGAGAGACACAGCGAGAGAGGGAACACAAGCAGTGGGAGTGGGAGAGGGAGAAGCAGGCTTCCCGCGGAGTAGGGAGCCCGATGCGGGGCTCCATCCCAGGATCCTGGGATCATGACCTGAGCCGAAGGCAGACGCTTAACGACTGAGCCACCCAGGCGCCCCTAATTTCTGATTTTTTTTCATGGGTAGGTGCTTTATCTCTCCAGGGTGGCTGATAGTGAATAAAAGTAAAGAAAGATCTTGGATATTTTTTACTAATCTACTCTCCTAAATAAAATGTAAATCTTAGTATTACTACAGAGAGGGCTTTTCTATTTATATTTTTTCACATTTTATATGATGCATGAACATTTCAAAACAATATCATCATCACCTGTAAATTTTAAATTGTCTCAAGATAAAAAGCTAAATAAAAAAGGATGCACTTTTCACGAAACTATTTTGATTAAATCAAACCATAACCAAAACTAGTTTTCAGGTTTATTTTTAATAAATAATTTCAGCCTCCTGACTAATCAGAAGACAGATGACAGATGTCTTGGATGACAGATATTCCTAGCTCAAACCATTATGATGAAGTGGCCATAGGAAGGACTGATTAAACGGGCTGGCTGTCTTTAAGTATTCCTAAGGAAAAGCGATTTCTTCTTTATCTGGGATCTTCAACACTTGACATAATCTGTAAATACATTTAAAGGCGTGACTCAAAGCTTTCCCATTCCTCATGCCTACTTCACAAATCTTACCATACTCTACTTTGTTCTAGATACTATGCTCAGTTGAGAAATTAATCAAAGACTCAATCTATAATCAACTCAAAACCCTTAATATATTTGCTAATCACACTTTCTTTGGACCATCAAAGATAATGAGGTAATTGAGCTTATAATAGAACTTACTTATTTCCAAGAGAATGGAAAGTTTCAGAATCACCAGACCCAATCCTTCGTTTTCCAATGATATTGAGAAACAGAAGGAAAACTTAGCTTAGGTTATACTTTTAAATTTGGGAGGTCAATATTAGAGACTATTTTCTTTTGCTTATAGGTCTTTATACTTTCACCTAAATTACTATCCTTCTGCAATATGCAATATCTTATTAGGAAAACAAAAGACTTTGTAACTTACTTTTTAGTCAGATAACTGGGAGCCGATTACCTGATTTTTTCCTGAAATAGTAAATTGTCCCACAGTTTTATAACTCTGTTAAAGTTAATCATTAAAATTTCTTAAAAGCAAAATTGAATATTTGCCAATTCAAGTTCTGATTATGTTAATTTAAATTATGAATCATTTTTGAGTGTTATCATGTATTTTTAAGACCTTCTGATAGTTATAGGAAGGATTTGGAGCAAAGATAAGTGTGCTTCAAATAGTAATGCATTCGCATTTTTAATGCAGTCCTCTAACCCAATACGTTTATCTTTAATTCCTCCATGATCTTTTAAAAAATGATGTCTATGATGTGTTATTAATAAACTATTTCAATTACTTACATGGTTCAAAATTATATTTTCCTATATTTCAAAAACACTTCTTTCATTTCCTTTTAAGTTCCTGACATAAGGACACCTTGTACAAGTAATTAAGAGAATGGAAAGTATCTAAATTTGTTTATGTTCTAAGAACATTTAATTGAATGAATTGTACATCTAGCTTATATGTGACCTTTGGAAAAATTCACAATGCAGCAAAGTGAGCAAAAAGAAGGGCTGTCCTTCAACCTGATGTGATTCTCAAAGAAATGTAATACTTCCAACATATGGATAATTTACTTAAATGAAAATTGGTGTTCTCTCTTTCTCTATAATTTTTAGTTCTCTAGTTACAATCAAGCATAGCCTTGGCCTCTCAAGCTGCCAGTTAAGAAAAATTCAGTCTTTGCCTGATAGATTCCTGACACTTTATTTGGCAGAACCTATTAAGCTACAGAGATGGGAAGTTACCAGGAAAGCTCAGAGAGGGGGTAGGGGAACATAGACACACAGAGAGAATATAGATATAGAGAAGGCAAGAATGTACAGAAAAGAAAAAACATATTTTCAAAAATGGAAAAATGGGAATAAGGGAAGAGAGAAAAAATCAGGTTCACCTTGGACTGATGCGAGAAGTAATAGTGACCAATAGCATGTGAGAAGTAATAGTGACCAATATCTATAGGATGGCTTATTTGTCTTGGTTTGAAGTACTTTCCATGCTGGAAGTCATTTACTTTTCAGAGCAATCCTAAAATATGTATATTTATTCCTAGTTTTGATATAACAAATTGGATGCACAAAGAAATTACATAAAGTACACAAATTCACAACTACTTACTTTGGTCGAATAAAAAATTTGTCATGGGGAATACAACATTATATTAGTGTGAGATGCACAATATAATAATCCAATATTTGTATATATTGCAAAATGATCACCACAATAAATTAATCCAGACACCTGACTCCAGAGTTTACATTTTTAACTAAGTCACCAAGGAAAAGAAGATTTTAGAAAAAATTGTGTAGTACTAGAAATATAATCCCCTCTTCACTTTAAGAAACTATTGACAAAATTAAGGTTAATTTAAAAGGACTTTTTGATAATTTTCTTTTACTGTGATAGCATACCAATACTGTGTCACATGGTAGTTTGTCTTTATAAAGATTACATATACACATATTAGTTTACGCAATTTATTTAGTCAATGACAATACATACCTCTACTCATGATTTTTCAATTCCACTTGTCTTTCTGACAAGAGAATTTTTATAAGAAGGAAATAGACATTTAATATGGCAGTAGAGTAGAATTAATTAGTTGTATCAACCAATCTCTCTCTCTCACACACACACACACAAAATAAAGACTGGCCCAATTAGGATCGATGAATCTTTAAAAATTGCATTAGAATAGATTTAATGTTTTTATTTTTGTTTTTGTTTTTGCTAAAGTGTAAATTTTATCTACCACATTTACTACATCTACTTTCTTGTATAATTTTTAGGGACTAATTTATTGTCTCTAGTCCTGTAAATTGCAAAAGCAGCTTTTTATAAAAGGACCCAATTAATGAGGCAATTGAACATATTATAACACATGATTTTACTTTTGATTGTGATTGAAATAAGTTATATAATCACTATTCACAGGAGTAAATAGAGTAAAAATTATATTTTAGTAGGATTAACCATAATTGATTTGATTAATTTCACTAATATATCAAATACACTGTAGGAGCTACAAAAATAAGAAGACAAGATGCTTTTGCATGTGCCTACATGTATGTGTGTTAAAAATGAGTATATATGTAAACATATATAAATTTGTACCTAAATATATTGTACATAGGTTATCAGCTTATGTTACTAATTTGAAAATATTTGGAAGTTATTTTCACAACTTTCAGTATTAAATTGAATATTGATTTATAAAGAAGTTTAGTTTTCCTAACATAGTAGGTATTATAAAAGGAAAAAAAAAAAAACAAAAAACAAATGACAAAACAAAACATAGTCCCTGGATTTCTTTTTCTGTTACATTGTTCTATGCACATCTTGTTTTCATCACTTTTTCCTTTCCTTTTTTTTAACCCCCTTTACCTATGATGAAAATTTTATTTTTATCAGATAGTCATGATAAGCCGACGAAGGCTTATTTTGATTATTTATCTCTTACAGAGATTGTAGTGTATTAATTTTAATATTTGTTTTGTTTTTCAGCTTGATATAGATTTATCCTTCCTCAGTTAGTGGATAGCATCATGGCGTGCAGGCAATCTCCCTGTAGGGAAGGAGGCTGTCAGATGGGGCTCCCAACATTTTCCTGAACAACATTTTCCTCTCTGTTTGTATAATGTTATAGTAAGGAAAGATGTCTAGGCTGCTTTTCCAGGCTGTAATGCAGTGTAGGAAAGAAATGTAAACTTGGATAGGTTCAGTTTCCAAAAGAGAGAATTGAAGTTCATTGTTATTTCAGTAAGTGTATTGATTAAGCATATAATACAGTTGTGCCTGTAAAGAAAAAATGGGCCTTTGTTTCCTGTCATTCACACCACTTTCTCACAGATATAAAACCCAAATGACTGGATGAGTTGTCACATTCATCAAATAATTAATTCATACCAATGAAAAATACAAAAATTAAGTGCTTAAACTAAATATTTCATATTGCTTGGATAAAGACGTGAAAGTAGAGGTTATTTTAATACTTAATTATTAAAATTACTTTCCCTAAATTAAAGAAATTCTAAACTCTCAAACTCAGCTCACACACTTACTTATATACATATACACACACAAACCCTCACTCACATGCACACATCAAAGATATGTCCCTTGGGGATCATTAATAAGTAACTTTACTTGTTTGTTCCACTGAAACTTCAAGAAAACAAAAAGACTTTCCCTATAGGTATCCATGAGGTTAAGTAAGAACAGGCTACTACTTTGTAAGTCTACATTTAAAGACACCCAACCTCTAAAATGTTGTTTCAATTTATATATATATAAGATATATATATAAATATTTTTATTTATATACTATATATATTATATATATAAATATTTATATATATAAAATTTACACTTTAGCAAAAACAAAAACAAAAATAAAAACATTAAATCTATTCTCATGCAATTTTTAAAGATTCATCAATCCTAATTGGGCCAGTCTTTATTTTGTGTGTGTGTGAGAGAGAGAGATTGGTTGATATAATTAATAAATTCTACTCTACTGCCACAGTTTTGGTTTATTTCTCACATATATAGATAATATAAGAAATTGAACAATAAATAATACCTTGTCTAGTCCCTGAATTATTTCTATTTTGCTAGAATTGTGAAATTAACATCTCAGTTATATTACGCTATTATGAAATTGACCCAAAGAATACCTAGTAATCTTATTTCAATATTTTCTTGTTTATTCAATTGACAATTTTGTTTTTGATTTGATGGGCATATTTTAAAGGTATTTTTATCTGTTTTGTGTGGTACAACCTATCATTACACAGATACAATTATGCAAATAAAATACAGCCTATGAGGGTGCCTGGGTGGCTCAGTTGGTTAAGCGACTGCCTTCGGTTCAGGTCATGATACTGGAGTCCCAGGATCGAGTCCCGCATCTGGATCCCTGCTCAGCAGGGAGTCTGCTTCTCCCTCTGACCCTCCCAGCCCTTGTGCTCTCTCTCTTTCATTCTCTCTCTCAAATAAATAAGTAAAATCTTTAACAAAAAAATACAGCCTATGAATTACAGATCAATCCTCTTATTCAGCTTTGAAAATAAGAGAAAATCTTTGACCATGCTAGTAACAAAAGAGCAATCCATTAGTGGGCCTGAGATATCAGTGGATTTCTGGAAAACTGAAAGTAAGTAGGATTATATAGACAGATAAAGGAAACAGATAAAAGGACACCTGGAGAAAACTGCCAAGAAGGCTGGTGCCAATTGTCTAGGTTGAGTTCCAGGGAGATACAAACTGAGAGGTTGTAGGGAGAATCAAAATAAGCTATGACAACACAGTGAAAATATTGGAACATCAAGAAAACAGCTGGTGAATACAGAAAGTTAGCAATTACCTAAAACATATTCCATAGGCATTGGGACAAACAGGGAAAGGAGAAAATAAGAAAGAAAAGGAAATAAAACATGTTCCTGGGCCAAATGAAGGCCAGATCTTCAGAGTGAAAGGATTTCTACAGAGGAGTATCCATAATAAACAAACAAAAAAGCAGCCAACACTTTGATCCACCCTGGTGAAAATTTAGAAGTCAATTCATTGAGAAGAAGAAGAAGGATGAAGAGCAGGAAGAGGAAGGAGAGAGAGAAGGGAAGTTGTTCCCTAACAAGAAATAAGATTGGTATCACACTGGATTGGCAAAGTACAAAAAGACAATAACTATGCCTCAGATTTCTGAGGAAAGAATATTTTGAATTAGGAGTTCTATAGCTATACAAAGTTGTAATCTAACATGATTTCAGAATAAATAACAAGTGAAAGAAACTATTCAAAAATATTTTTATATACATTTGGAAAGTAAGAAAATAAATATAGTTTGATTTCCTTAGAATGTTCTCAATAAAATAAAAATGAAATACAATATAACAAAAGTAAGAGATTCCACAGTGGAGATCCTAGAAATATAATTGAAGAATCTCCAGTTGGTAAGTTGTGATATGATCCTTTTTAAATCAGAAATAATTAAAACAAGAAGTCAAAGAATTTTATGAGAAATGTATTAAAAATAAGTTAGAATTCATTTCACTTATTATAGAATCAAAAATAAAAGTATATTAATGATATGGAGTTCTATGCTATTTTTTGTCAAAGAAAGATGATTAGATATTACACAGAAATAAAGAATTTTTTAATATAGTCTTGGTCTACTTATGAAATAATCTGAAGAATGGCTTTATTCCAATCAATTTATAAAATATAAATAATGAGACTTTATTTGCCCTAAATACTTGAAACAGACTTCCAAGTAGCACCGATTTGGTAACATGTGATTACATTTCCTTTACCTTAGAGTTTAATCATAACAATGTTGACATAGTCATAGCTTAAATACTGTTTAGAAAGTTTCAGCACTTATAGTGATCGATATTATCATAACATTAAAAAAGTGTTTTACAGAAACAAAATATAATAAAACTTGGTTAAACAAAAATAAGGTATAATTGACAGAAATCAGTGGATGTGTAGGTTAATGGATTAAGAATGAGAGATTTATATACGTCACCTGAAGTTAATTTATGTAACAACTTGAATAAATAAAAATTATGTAACTAGGCATGCTGAGAGGTCCTAGCTAAGCTACTTACTCCCTGCCTTTATAACACCAACCATAGCAATATTAGGATGAACCCCATAGAAATTCTCTATCTTACAAAGACTAGTGTTCCCATTTCCTCAACATATCCATCTGTTATAGACTGACTGTGAATCCACAAAATTGAAATATTGAAACCTAATCCCCAATGTGCTGGAATTTGGAGGTGAGGCCTTTAGGGAGGTGATTAGTTTATAAGGTCAAAACCCTTACAAAAGAGGCTCCAAGAGAGATTCCTCCTTTCTTCCACCAGGGGAGGTTGCACTGAAAAGGTGGTAGTCAATGAACCCGGAAGCAGGCCCTTACCAGACCCGGAAGCTGCTAGCACTGATCTTGGACTTCTCAGTCTCTAGAACTGAGAGAAATAAATTTCTGTTGTTCATAATCCATCTATTCTATAATATTTTTATATAGCAATCCAAATAGACTAAGACACCATCTCAAAGTTAAAGAGAAGATACATAGATTTCCTAGTTTTCTGACAAAACTGATTCCTTCATCAATACAAAGAAAGAGATCAGTCTCCAGAATGAAGCTGCAATTTAAACTATGTATTTCTATTCCTTGAAGAGACCATAAGGACTAATCCCTTGATTCACATCTATGATAATCTCTATCAACACAGAATCCAAGACTCTCAAGTAATCTCTTATTATCCAGATATATGTTTCTGAACACTCCTTAGAATAATCCCATGTCCTCCTAACCAAAAGCAAAGTTTTTCACCGTGCCTATTTAACCAACTCATCATCAGAAAAATCCCCTATATTCCAAAACTATTTTCAATGTTCACTTCACTTCTTTGCTCTAAATAAACCTTAGTTATTCCATGTGAATACTTCTTAACCTTGAAGACTTCAACTCTTCCAATACACATTTTGGATTTCATTGTTCATCACTATAATTTTTCTCTCATAGTTCTTCACTCAATGAACTCACCAGTCTTCATGGTGAGGATGCCATACTTCTCCACCTTCATCTGTAACACTGTCACAGACACTCTTAGCTGATAACCTTGCTCTTTATTTCACTGAAGGAGTAGAAAAACATAGAAGAGAATTTCACAAAACTCACCCCAGTTTATCTGAATCATTTAAAAACACTGAAAATTTTGGATTTATTGTTGACTCTAGACTGTCTCATAACTTAGTTTAAATCTATGAGTAAATCATGTCAGCTCTATCTGCAAAAGAGATCCTGATTCCAAATCTTTTATAAGAACAGTATTACATTAGCTTAAAAAAAAAACTTGACAAAGACATTACAATGAAAGTAAATTCCAGAACTTTTTTTCATAAACATACATACAAAATCTTAAATAAAATATAATATAAGCAAATAAAAGCAAAATATAGACAGAATGATACATGATAAATAAGTTTTTAGAAAATACAAAGATGGTTTAACAGTGAAATTGAACAAATCTATCACACTAACAGAAAAAAAAAAAGAGAAGAATAATATGATTTAGTGGCTAAATGTAGGAATGTCTTCAGGAAAATTCATAACCCATTAATAATTTAAAGGGGGGAAATCGGAGGGGTAGATGAACCATGAGAGACTATGGACTCTGAGAAACAAACTGAGGGTTCTAGAGGGGAGGGCGGTGGGGGGATGGGTTAGCCTGGTGATGGGTATTAAAGAGGGTACGCTCTGCATGGAGCACTGGGTGTTATACGCAAACAGTGAGTCATGGAACACTACATCAAAAACTAATGATGTAATTATGGTGATTAACATAACAGTAAAAATTAATTAATCAATTAATTAATTAAAAATAATTAAAAAAATAATTCTACCAAACCAGAGATATGAAATTTTTTTTGACAATGTGAAATTTCTTAATTTGACAATCTCATAAAGAGTATTAAACAGGTTTCAATAAACATTATGCTTAATAGTGAGATGACAATCAACTTCCTTTTATTATTAAACTGGAAGTTATGGACAATACAATAAGACAAAAGCATTATCAACTACTTAGGCATAAATCTAACAAAAATGTTCCAGACTTGTGCATTTAAAATTAAAAAGTATTGCAATAAGGTATATACAGAGGGCTATAACTTGTTCATCTATTGAAAGGCTCAATATTGAATATCTATATCTCCAGTGTTGAACTATACAATCTTCCAATCTTAAACTATTTTTTAGATATATGTATATCAAACTGAATGCAATTTTAATCTGAATCTTTCATGTGTGTGTGTATGTGTGTGCAATTTAACTTAAATTGATAGTCTGGTTCTTAAATGTATTTGAACATGAAAATGGCCAAAATAGAAAAAACACGCTTAAAAAATTGACAGAACTTACACAATCACATGTATCTCCAATATATACTCATTTTAAAGCTATATAATATCAAGATAGTATGGTATTTTGGGAAACATACACAAATAAAATGGTCAGACAAAATACAGAAACCATGGATAGTCCTAAAAAGTACATGGTTTTGTGATTTATGGCAAAGTGACAATGCAGTCCAATGGGTCAAGAATTGTGTTTTCAATAAATGGTTCCACATCAACTGGGTGTCCATACAGGGAAAAACAAAGTTCCCTACATCATACCACATACAACAATCAGTTTCAGGGGTTCCTGGTGGCTCAGTTGGTTAAGCGTCAGACTCTTGATCTCAGCTCAGGTCTCAGGGTCATGAGTTCAAGCCCCTCATTGGGGTCCATGCTGGGTCTGGAGCCTACTTAAAAAAATGATTTTCAGATATATTGCAGTTCTAAATGTAAAAAAAAAAACAAAAACAATCAAACTTTTATAAGAAATTATGCAGTATTGGGACGCCTGGATGGCTCAGTCAGTTAAGCATCTGCCTTTAGCTCAGGTCATGATCCCAGGATCCTGGGATCAAGGCCTGCTTCGGGGTTCATGCTCAGTGGGGAGTCTGTTTCTCCCTCTGCCTGCCACTCCTCCTGCTTGTGCTCTCTCTCTCTCTCTGGTAAATAAATAAATAAATAAATAAATAAATAAATAAATAAATAAAATCTTTTTAAAAAAAGTATAAGAAATTATGCAGTATTTATTCATGATCTTGAAGCGAGCTTTAACAGGTCATAAAAACATACCCAATAGAACCAATAGAAAAATCAGCAAAAGACTTGAACTGTCAATTCACTGAGAAGGAAATACAAATGACCAATAAAATTGAAAAAGCACAAAACTTCATTAGTCCTTAGAGACATACAAATTAAAATACATCATGTTATTACTGTACACTCAGATGAATAAGTTAACAAAAAAGACAGTACCAAGTATGGGTGAGGATATAGAGCAATGAGAATGCCCATGTACTGCAGGTAAGAATGAATTTGTACCGATATTTTGGAAAGTGTCTGTAAATATTTACTAAAGGTAAAATATGCATACTTATGATCCAGAAATTTACTCCTAGGATATAAACAACACAAATGTGTACATGCATTTACCCAAAAGCATTTACAACAATAATCACAGCATAATTCTTAATAATAATCCCCAATAGGAAGCAATCCAAATGCCCACTAGCAGTAAAACTGATAAATTAAATGTAACATATTCACACAAGGACAATATAAAGCCACCAAAATGAAATGCACAAAACATTTCAACTACAAACAAAAGCACGTATGACTCTCACAAGCAATGCTGAGCAAAAAGAAAATAGAAACATTGTACCATTCCACATACATAAAGTTTAAAAACAGGCCAATTTATTCAGTATTGTTAAAAGTCAGATGTTGATTCATCTTCAGAGGAGTAGCAATTGGAAGGGAGAACAAAAAGGGTGAATGGATGTTGGCAACGTTCTAGTTTTTG
The DNA here is from genome assembly GCF_002201575.2 of Neomonachus schauinslandi. Lineage (NCBI taxonomy): Eukaryota > Metazoa > Chordata > Mammalia > Carnivora > Phocidae > Neomonachus > Neomonachus schauinslandi. The sequence continues at coordinate 93,988,996 of NC_058404.1, forward strand.
ATCTGGACCTTACTTCCACAGATATGTTCATTTTGTTAAAAATCACTGCATGGCACACAGATGACTTTTACACTTTTCTGTATTTATGCTATATTTCAATTAAAAAAACAACTAATAAACAGCATTAACAACAACAAAAGATCCCTAAGTACCATTTCTTGCCACTTTCATTGCCACCATTCTACTCTCAGCCATCATCATTTTGCCTCTGGAAAATGGCAATAATTCAAACACACACACACACAACCTGCCCTCATCTATTCTCAAGAAATCTACCAGAATGAACCTTTTACAGTGGAAGTCTCACTTCTGTTTAAAATCTTTCAGTGGTTTTCCATTTCAGTCAAAGTAAAATCCATAGTTCTTGCCATGGTTTCAAGATTCTGAATAATTTGGCCTCTGCCTGATTCTCTCAACTCAACAATACCACTCTCCTCATTGATCATGCTGTCCCAGCCGCACTGGCTTACTTGCTTTCCCCCAAACACAGCAAAGAAGCTTCCATAAGCTATGCTCTCTTTAGAATGCTCATCTGCAAAGAGCCACTTTCATTCTTTGAATTTTCCGTGCAAATGGAGGTCTTCATTTACCTTCCTACTAAAAGAATAAGACGCTGCCTCCACCTTCTATGCCTCTACACTTCTTTGTTTGTTTGTTTGTTTTAAAGATTTTATGTATTTATTTGAGAAAGAGAGAATGAGAGAGAGCACATGAGAGGGGTGAGGGTCAGAGGGAGAAGCAGACTCCCCGCTGAGCAGGGAGCCCGATTCGGGACTCGATCCAGGGACTCCAGGATCATGAAGGCAGTCGCTTAATGAACTGAGCCACCCAGGCGCCCTACACTTCTTTGTTTTTATAACACTCATCAGTGTCTCATATATTACATATTACTTGGTTAATCTTTTTCTCACCTGTAGAAGTTTCCATTAGAGCACAATATTTGTTTTGTTCACAAATGAGTCCCCAAAATTTAGAATCATACCTGGCACATTTGTTGAATGAATGAATGAATGATCTAACAATTGAGAAGCAGGAAATGGGGAGTGAGTATATAGGAAATAGCTTAAATGAATTAAATTCCTTATCTTTAATAACAGGGAATAAAATAGCTTAAAATCATGTAAGTTAAAAAAAGGAAAAAATTTATGGCCAAAAACCCTAAAAAGCAGAACTAAAATGCAGAAAATTTTTTAAAAATGTGTGATTCTAGAGACAAGAATTTAAGAGAAATGGCTGTTAGTGGAAAGGTATTCACATTTTAGTATTTTGTAGTTTAAGTTTATACATCATATGCATTTAAAATTTATGACGTAGATTTTAAAAGAAAACTAGTGGAAGACAATTCTTTGTGCTCTAAATTATCCTTCCTTATTTCAGTTAGTACATTTATCTAACATTGCACTGAAATTATATCCAATGGCTCATTACCCTCAGGAATGATTAAGTGGCACCTTTTGTTTATATGTTACTAGTATATTCTTTAAATGGGCCAGTAGACATGAACATAACCAGAACTCTGATGTGCTCAGTCCAGTGTTTTAATAGCTAATTTTGATATTATTTCTCATACATAAAATAAGAATCTTAAAATTTGACATTAACAAAATGAAAAAAAGTAAGCCAATCGCTTAAGGCCTCCCTATGCAACAAATACAGAACTTTTAATGTTAGTACAATGTAATGTTTTATGTTAATAGTTATATTGAAAATAATCTAATCATGAAAGAGGTTATAATCATGCGGATTTTGATAGTCTCTTTTGAGTCAGATAAGTAGATTAACAAGGAAAATTTAAATCTTTTTTTCTTAATTTAAACTAAAAAAAAAGCTTACTCATTTCTCCCACTATCTCCTACTACTTACAATCACCAATATCAATTCTTCCAATCCATGAACATGAAATATCTTTCCATTTATTTATGTCCTCTTCAAATCTTCCATTAATGTTTTGTAATTCTTAATACACATGTCTTTCACATCCCTGGTTAAATTTATTCCTAGGTCTTTTCTTTTTTTTTTTTTTAAAGATTTTATTTATTTATTTGACAGAGACAGACACAGTGAGAGAGGGAACACAAGCAGTGGTAGTGAGAGAGGGAGAAGCAGGCTTCCTGCGGAGCATGGAGCCCGATGTGGGGCTCGATCCCAGGACCCTGGGGTCATGACCTGAGTTGAAGGCAGACGCTTAACGACTGAGCCACTCAGGCGCCCCCCTAGGTGTATTCTGATGCAGTTGTAAATGGGACTGTTTTCTTAATTTCTTTTTCTAACTGTTATTAGGGTAAAGAAAAGCAACAGATTATTGTATATTGATTTTGTATCCTGCAACTTTATTCAATATATTTATTAGCTTTTTTAAAAGATTTATTTATTTATTTATTTGAGAGAGAGAAAGGGCGCGAGCAGGGGAAGGGGCATAGGAAGAGGGAGAAAAGCAGACTCCCCACTGAACACGGAGCTCTACATGGGACTTGATCCCATCACCATGAGATCGTGACCTGAGCTGAAATCAAGGGTAAGATGCTTAATCGACTGAGCCACCGGGGCATCCCCATTTATTAGTTTTAACAGTTTTTGATAGAGTTTTTAGGATTTTTTATGTATTGTATTATGCCATGTGCAAATAATGACAGTTTTACTTCTTCCTTTCCAATTTAAATGCATTTTATTTCTTTTACTCACCTAATTGCTCAGGCTAGGACTTCTAAGAGTTTGTTGAATAAAAGTGTTGAATAAAACATAGGCATATACCATAAATGGATGCTGAACTTTGTCAAATGAATTTGTTCTATATCTATTGAGATGATCGTGTTATTTTTATCCTTAATTTTATTAATGAGGGGAATCACCTTGATTAGTGGATGTTGAACCATCCTTCCAACAATGGACTAAATCCCACTTAAAGTGTATGATCCTCTTAATGTATTGTTGAACTCAGTTTGCTAATATTTTGTTAGGGATTTTTATATTTATGTTCATCAGAGATATTGGTCTGTAATTTTTTTTTTTTTTGGTGGCATATTTGTCTGGCTTTAGTGTTAGGGTAATGCTGGCCTCATAAAATATGTTTGGAAGAGTTTCCCCCTCTTCTATTTTGTAGAAGAGTTTGAGAAGGATGAGTAGTAATCCTTCTATAAATGTTTGGTACATTTACCAGTGAAGCCATCTGTACGGGGACTTTGTTGAGAGGTTTTTGATTACTGATTAAATCTCATTGCTAGTATAGGGTTTGTACAGGTTTTCTATATCATCATGATCTAGTCCTGGTAGGTTATATATTACTAGAAATTTATCTATTTCTTCTAGTTTGTCCAATTTGTTAGCATATAATGCTCCTAAATGTCTATCATGATACTTTTTATTTCTGTGGCATAAGTTGTAACATCTCTTTCATTTCTGATTTTATTTATTTAACTCCTCTCTCTCTCTCTCTCTCTCTTTTTTTTTTTTTGTTGGTGAGTTTAACTGAAGGTTTGTCGATTTTGTTCATCTTTCCAAAGAATCAACTCTTAATTTCATTGGTCTTTTTCATTGTCATTTTAGTCTCTATTTCATTCATTTCTCCCCTAATCTTTGTTATTTCCTTCCTTCTTCTAACTTTGGGCTTCATTTGTTCTTTATCTAGTTCCTTGAGGCATAAAGTTAAGTTGTTTATTTGAGACTGAAGTCCTGAAGATAGTATTTTCTAGGATTTTTCCTGTTATGCCCTTCGTATTTATATTTAAAATCCATATGGACTTAATTTTTATGTATGAAGTGATCTAGGGTCAAAATGTATTTTCCTATGTGGATATTAAATTGACTACTTTCTATACTGTTGTTTCCATACTACAGTGAAATATTATATTTATATATGAATGAGTCTGTTTTTAGACTCTATACTTACACAAATATTACACAGTCTTAATTATTGTAGCTTTATTATAAATCTTATTTAGATTTCTTTAATTTCCCTGGGTTAAAGTTCATATTATCTGACATTGTTTTATGCAACTTCAGTTCAATTTACTCTCTGTTATGGGCTGAATCTTATGTCCCATCAAGATTTGTATATCAAAGCCCTAACTCCCAGTGTAATGGTATTTGGAAGTGGAGCCTTTGGAAAATAATTAGGTTTAAATTAGGTCATGAGTATGGGATCCTTTAATGTTGAAAAGGAGTGGTGAGCAGGGACATCCTTGCCTTTTACCTGATCTTAGTGGGAAAGCTTTGAGTTTCTTACCATTAAAGGTGATGTTAGCTGTAAGTTTTTGGAACTTTAAGACAGGTTCCACTCCTAGGAAGGCCTTGAATTGCAATTTCTGTTCACCTGCCTTGCAAGATTGACAAAAGATTTTCCCAAGTTTCAGCTTCTTGGCTATCTCCTCTAGATACTTTTAGAAAAAAACATTGAACTAAGTATTGAGTTCCTATTCTGGATTCTCCCCTTGCATTTTAACCTCATAATTTTTCATTACTGTATTTAGTGTTCACATGATTTCAAGCCTATTTTTAAACAAACATGTTGTGCAAATATTTTGGTTGTTTTCAGTGGAAGGGGTGCTTCAGCATTGTCCAACTTGCCAGTAGCAGAAGCAGAAGTTCTGACTTTTTCTTTTTTCTAAAATATTTATCCTCTTCTGAGATTATTACAATTTGTCCCTTTATGGTGTTTATTGTTTAATATCTATATTTTCTATTAGGATGAAATATATTTCCACAGCAAGTCTTTGTCTCTTTTATTTATTGATGTATCCCTGATGCTTAAAATAATGTCTGACATATAGTAGTGGTTATTTACTAACTATTAGTCCAATAAAGAAAATACAATAAATGAAAAAGTGGAAACGTTGATTTAGACAGCAATTTCTGTCTGTTTGTTTAGTGCATTTGATATGTTTCTGGGAAAAAACAACACTACAAATTAGAATAGATAAAGTATCACTCAACATAGTACCTAATATATGGTAGACAATCAATAAATGTTGCCAAATAAAGAATAAGCAGATTTTCAAAGAGTAGAGAAACATCCTTGTTTAGGTAATACCTAGCTCTACTTATCAAGATACTGAGTTTTTTGCTTCACCTCTCCTTAAGATTGTCAAGCGGACATCACTGAGGCTAATAGGCTCTGTACTGGACACATTGTAGATGCCTGATAAAATCTTGTTGAGTTTGATATTGGCACCAACATGTAAAAATATTCCTACATACATAAATGCCTTACAAAATAGAACACTTCTTTATTAAATAGATATATTCTTAAACAGATGAATACATAGACGTGTCTATTACATAGAATTAATTATGGCAATGTAATTACTGATATCATTGATAAAACACTGTTAATTAGGTCTATAAATTAGTTTTCATTTATTTATTCATTCAATAGCTGTTTAATGAATTCAAATATTTGTCAGGCATCTGTCTAACTTCTACACATAGAAAAAAATTTAAACAGAAGACCATGGCCTCTAAATGTTTACAGTTCAATATAAGTTTTAAGAAATATCAGGCATTTAGAAGGAAAATTATTATATATTTAGGAGCTCCAGAAAGGCATGAACAATAACATACTACTCTAGATCAATGTATGGTTTCTCAAATTTTATTTAAAATTAAAATCTAAAGAAAGTTCTAAAAATTTAAGAAGTTTACATTCAATTACCATATGAATACATATTGCAGTATTCCTGTATTTCTTTCACTCTTACCATTTCTAAAAATGTTTTGAAAACACCAATCAGGACCCTTTAAAACATGTTTCCCTCAATTTTTTTTCACAGTAAGTGAACAAGTAAGAAAAAGGTTAAATGTAAATTTAGAAAAAAAACACAAGCACATGAAACCAAAGTATGTTGCAATGCTCAATAATATAAAACTGATATCCAAACAGCCACTTTTCCCAATAGCTCTGTAATCTATAGAATGAGATGATGTGACAAAATAGAGTCCCTATAACACAATAGCAGATCAGTAAGAGTTCTCTTTCAAAGGAGGAATTACTATGTGTTCAGCTGGGGTCTCTGTGCCACCATGAATGGGCTGCTGTCAGGCTATCTTATGTAACTATCATTCCACCCATTTCACCTCTGAACTGTTTATACTTTTAAAACTAGTTAACTTTCAATCAAAGGAATAAAAACATAGTGTTGTTTCATAAATAAGCAATTCGTAAGTAAACAGTTACCATAAAAATATGCATGACTCACCAGTGCTGATAGAGTAGATCTGGAGAGAGCTAACACTTCGTAGCCATTTGATAATCGTTCAATAAGCAACGTTTTTATTTTCGTACTGTAGTAAATAGTCTGTGTGAAAAAGTATTAGAAGTGATATGAGCTATGGTTTTGAATTTAAGAGCATTAGTTTATTGTCACAACTTGGCTTTGCTTTCCAACAGACATAAAATAATTTATTCAGGTTAGAAACTTTGAGTGATTTGAAATATATTCTAATAATCCACCCTTGCGCAAAAGACTTTAGCACTTCTTTTATTATATTTTCCTTAAAAAGCAGTTGCCTTCAGAGATCTAGAAGAATCTCATCAGTTTTATGTCTTAAAATATCCCAACTTCTACAAAAGCAGTACTAAGCAAATGGAAACTTTTCAGTAAGATTTCTTAAGTTGTAGTTCGATACACCCTACAGTTTGTGACTCTGTCAAGTTCTAAGATGATTATGACCAAACAATGTTTGAGAAATTATAAGCAGAAATATTTCAGATCTGTTGAAAAGCACTCCAAAACCAAAAGAGGAGTCTGAACAAGGAGAAATTAATGCTGAGGGTTAAGTTTATGTAAACAAACAAGGAGTGAAATGTGTATAAGCATACGCTTAATTTAAGATGGATCTTTCACAAGTAAGAGGAAGAAGAGAAAGACACCTGTCATTTAACATTCAATAAATATTTTTCATGTGACTACTTTAACCAAATGTTATTTGTAAAGCTGGGTATTTAGAAGGAACTAAAACAAATAAAAGTAAATCTCTAACCTCCTAAATTTTACATTCTAGTTTTGGGAGGGGGATGATAGCAGGAGAGAAAAAATAATGATAAGTTAGCAAATTATATAGAATAATAAATGGTGAGGTGTCTTAAAGGAAAAAAAAAATGGCAAGGAGATAAGTAAAATGATGGAAGGATGGCAATTTAAAGAGGATCCACGTAGAAGTCCTATGGAGAAGTTGACACCAGAGGAAAGGAAATATCTGGGTAGATAGGTGTGTGAGCAAGACCATGTTGATATTTAGGGGAAAATCATTGCAATGAGACCAGATTTGAAAGCCACTGGAGCATTTATGGTAGAGTAGTAACATAATTAAGTTTACATCAGTACAGAATGCTGAGTTGTGTGTGGACAACAGAAGAGTAAGGGAACAAATAAGAAGATACTGCAAGACCTTAGGAGAAAGGGAATTTTGGCTTGTACCGGGGTAGTAGAGGTAGAGATGGTAAGAAATTTTCTGAGGCTACGTTTTTTTCGAACATAAGGCAGAGAGAATTTGATGTAGTGTATAAAAGAGTAGAATGAAGTAAGATTCTCAGAACCAAAGCCTAAAGAGCTAGAAGAATAAAGTGGCCAATAACAGAAATCAGTAAAACTTGCAAGAGTGAGTTTTTGTAGAAAAATGAGAGCTCAGTTTGGGACAAGTTAAGTTTAAGATCTCTATTAATCATCTTAGTGAAGATTTTGAGTCTGCCATTGGGTATATGAGACCAGAAACCAGAGAAGATGTCCAGAGACAGATATACATTTGGGAATTATTAGCACATAAAGAACTTATGGGGTGTGAAGCCATGAGAACCGAAGACATCATGAAAAGATTTATTATAAAATGAAATTACAGAGATACACTGGCTAGACACTGAGACGATATAAAGTTGACAGGTCTGGGATATGAGGATGAAACAGAACAATGCACTGAGAGGAAGCTGCCAGAGAAACTGTGGTATCCTAGGAGTGAAGAAAGCATTTCAAGAAAAAGGAAGATGATCAACTGTTTAGTGAGGCTGCTCGGTCAATAAAATGAACAGGGAGAAATAACCATTGGTGACCTTGACACAAGCAGTTTTCCTGGAATTGTGCCTATGACAGCTTGCCTCATATGGGTTCATGTGAAAATGGGAGGAGGGAAAATAGAAAAAGGCAGTATAGCAACACTTTCAAAGGATATTTCTATAAAGGCAAAGAGAGAAATTTGTGCAATATCTAAGGAGGAAAGCAAGACCGGGAGACTGTTTTTTCCCCAAGATAGATGTTGGTATATTTATGAAGAAATTGTAATAGTAAACATCAATGATGCAGGAAAAGAGGAAAGACAGGAAAGACTTTGGTTTGATTTGAGCCATATCTTTATGTAGGTCAAAGAAAAAGGGATATATGAGAAAAAAGGAAGGACAGAAATTTCATTTCGATCAAAAGAAGAAAAGACTGACTGTTCAAAAGCTGATGCAGTTAGGTGAGTAGATTTTCTGTGGAATTTGTCGAAGTTGTCTTCTAATGACTTTGGAATTTTCAGTAAAATAAGGAAAAAGATTATCAGTGAAGAATAAGAATAGGGGAAGATGTGTTAGAGATTTGAGGGGAGGGGAGAAGAAGGTGAGATACAGTCATAGGGAGAGGAAAAGCTAATGGTTTGAGGAAGATAATATTGCATGGAGAATTAAGGAGTCAATTGAGGCTGTTGGTTACAGATTCAACATAAAATTTATCAGTATTATTGTATGTTTTTTCCTAGTACGATTTAGCTACAAAATCATATGCAGACAGTAGACAGAGATGTGGATTTGCCAAAGGCTCTGGTGTAACTAAGTAACCCGGAACTTTAAAGGTGTCCTCTCTCTTCTATGATTTCTCTTCTCACTTAGTTTGGAAAAATGGATCTAGTTTAAATAGTAGGAAACTTGATGTTTGACTTTTAATTTTTTATATTTTAGAATAGCTAGATTTACAGAAAAATTGTGAGCAGACTATAGAGAAATTCCCATATACTCCACAATCACTTTCTTATGTTGTTAAAATTTGTCACAACTAATAAACCAATACTGAAACATTTTAACCAACTAAACACCATATATTTATCCAGATTTATTTAGTTTTTACCACATACATTTTTCTGTTCCAAGATCTTGTCCAGGAAAGTACATTTTATTTAGTTATTGTATTTCTTTAGGCTCATCTTGGTTGTGAAAGTTGTAGATTTTCCTTGTTTTTGATGATCTTTTCAGTTTTATGGAGAACTATTAAGGTATTTTGTAGGAAGTCCGTCAGTTGAAATGTGTCTGATTTGTTCTGATCGTGAGACCAGGGTTACTGTTGTGTATACACTATCAACATGATGTCACTATGGATGTTAATCTTGATCACCTGGGTGAGTAGTATTTATTAGATTTCTTCACTGTTTCTTTATTTTCATACTGTTATCTTTTTTAAAAAGATTTATTTATTTATTTTAGAGAAAGAGAGCAGGGAGGTAGAGGCAGAGGGACAGAGAGAGAGAGAGAGAGAATCACAAGTGGGCTCCCCACTGAGCATGGAGCCCGAAGTGTGGCTCGATCTCACGACCCAGAGATTGTGACCTGAGCCAAAATCAAGAATCATATGCTTAACCAACTGGGCCACCCAGTCACCCCCATACTGTAATCTTAAAAAGAAGTCACTATGCACAGGAGGGCATGTAAGGAATGAGGAGCTATGCTAACCCTCTTCCGTTATAAATTTTCTTCTGCACAGATTTACCTATTCACTCCCATTTATTTATTTATTCAGCTACTTATTTATTTATATGAAACTCATGGATGTCTATGTAATAGCTTGGGTTATAATAGAATACTGCTCCATGTGTTTTGTTGCTCACATTATTCCAGCTTTGCTCACTAGGAGCTCTTTCAATTGGTTCCTGTGTCCTGTTGACATATACCCATCATTGTGGGTTCTGAACAATTTTGTTGCATTTTTTTTTTTTTGAGCACTTTCTCACTTCCTGGCACTACGATGTCTTCCAGGCTCATTTTCTATATTCCTCACTCCAGCCCTAGACTTAGCTATTTCTTCAAGGTGCTCTGAAAATCCAGACATTTCAAAATGAAAAGGATTTTTTTAAATGTTTTCTGTCTTAATATTCTTCTCTAAAGCAATGAATGCCTTGCTTTCTACGTGAAAATGCAATGGAAGAGAACTATAGGCTATTATACAACAAAGCATAATCCCAACACTAAGAGCAAGAAAAACAGTGGAATACTTTGAATCTCTATAGACCCTCATAAGACCAGACAGTATTATAAGTGTCTAACAATTATTAATTCATTTAATCCTGACAATGAGATAGTGGGATGGGTCCTCTGTTAAATGTTTTGTGTAATGCTCACAACAAAACACCATGGGTAGTTAGTTTTTATTGCCCATTTGGCAGATGAAAAAACTGAACCCAAGGCTCACATGTCTAGTAGTTTCAAGATAGAATTCTGGGATTTGAATTCAGATTTGTCAGATTCTCAAATATAAATCCATAATTACTACAAATATTGTCTACTTGACTATATTAATGATGGAAAAAATCAAATTTTCATCATTATTTTTATGTCAAAATAATGGCATTGGATGTGATTTAACTAAAGATTCTTTAAACTCTGAAGTTTCTTCTAAATTCTTGTAAATTCTAAAGGTCTTCTAAATTGACAACGATGTGGTTCAATGATTTTCCCAATTTCCCTGGTTATATTAGATGCCTTTGTCTCTGTGTTCCTTTTACAACCCATATATGTGTCTAATAGATGATTTATCACATCAAGTCAAATTATTCCTTTACATATCTCTTTGTACATGTTTTATTTACCTATGTAACCAAGCCTGAGTTTTTTGTATATATATTATAGAGAAGGTACAATTTTTACTTAATGGTCAATTAATTTTAGTTTAATGATTAAATAAATAAATGAGTAGGATGTCAATGTTAAGATTAGAGGCTGTCATAGACAAGACACTAAGTCATTTTTAATATTAAAGAGAATTAAATGTAACTACTTATAAGGTTTCTGAGATTATGATGAAATGTATATTGTTATTTTTAAAACTAGATATTTAACAAACTTAAATATCATAAAAGAGGCAGAAATTTTTAAGAAAGTAAAAGACAACAGGCATTTCTCTGATTTTGTTTATTAAAAGTATAAGAAACAATACTAAGGGGAAAAACAAATGTTACTCTCTAAGCAATAGAAATTTACATAGAGTAATTGATTTGAATTTCAATCCAATTTTACTAACATATTTTCAGTATAAGTTATGACTGCTTCATTTTCAAATACTTATTGTATTTTTAAAGGTAGATTGGTAAAGATCAGTCCAATTCTCTGTTTGACTTATCTAATGTTTGAGCTTTAATTGAGTTTATCCATCAAAGTCACATTTCATTTGGGGAATGGATGTCAGACTACAGCAGTTAGCAATGATGATGGAAAGGACTCTAAATTAACTAACAATAGTATCTTAGAACAGAAATTAAAGTCTATATTCATACTCTTCTTAGAACTTTAATTCAAATTAAAATAGTTGAATATTGAGTGATGCTCAAATATTAGTTAAAATAGTATTTTATAAATTGAAGTCATACGCTAGAAGGATGTTTAAGCCTAATAAATGTCATTTTAAGCCTAGAATGCCATTTGTAACATTGTGTCAATACATAGATAACAATCTTATGTTAGTAGCTCTATAAATAACTTATGTAAAATTCAATATGTTTTGGTTTGCATATTTAACACACTCATTGATGGTGATATAACTTTCAATACAATCAAGATACAAAATTCTTTCCTTTGATAGTTAAGACAAAAGTAACTTAAAGAATGGAGGAACAGAAAGAAGAGAAATATATATATTGTCTATATTTTCCGGGTAATTATCATTGTCCATGGTTGGTATGTGGTTATTTCCCTAGTTCCAGAATGCAGATTTGAAAAGGACATATTTAGCAAATGGCAGAATTGCTACATTGGTTGCATGAGCTTTGGAGTATGGCCTGTGATGGTAGGAAAGGCCAAGTAAAAGCCTCTACCTATCAAAATAGTAAATCCAAAGCGGTATTATAATCCCAGAGGCATATCAGAGATCTGTGTCACTGTATAGGGCTTGACAAATGCAGGAGTATTGATTACCCCGTATGCCCATTCAACTTGCTTACTTGGCCTTTGGACAGAAGACAGAATTATTTGGAGAAGGGCAATGGATTATTATAAACTTAACAATGTGATAGCAGCTATTGTTCTGGATATTCTAGATATGTGTGTGTATGTGTGCCTGTATGCATGTCCATAATCCAAAATACACTTCTTTATCTGGCCAAGCTATTTTTTTTCTATATCTATTAATATAGATCTTCTGAAATTTTGTTTTGTTTTGTTTTGTTTTGTTTTCTAGCCAGCATGGCTAATAATACATCTTCATGGACCTACCTCAAGGCCATCTCAACTCCCCACCTCCATATCATAGCCTAGTCTGCAAGGAGTTGATCACCTTCCCCTTCTATAAGACATCACACTGGTGCACAACCTTGATGGTTTCATGCAACTGGGTCTGGTGAGCAGAGAGCAGCAACTACTTCAGACACTTTGGTAAGATGTATGCAAGCCAACTTGTAGAAAACTCAGGTTTTTACCAATTAAGTGAAATTTCAGGGATTCAGTTCTCTGGGGCATGTCAGTATAATCTCAAGTAAAGGAAAAGTTACTGTACTTGACCCCTCTTAGAACTAAGAATGAAGCATAATAGTTCTCAGCCATTTTTAGAATTTGGAGGTAGCATATATCCCATTCATGCGTGCTGCTTTGATCTAATTACCGAATAACTAAAGGCTGCAATTTTTAAGGGGACCTAAAACAAGAAGCGTTTTCAACAAGTCTAGATGCCATAAAAGTGGATCTGCCACTTGGGTTTTACAGTCATGGTACTCTAAATGTTGGTGACAGATAGAAATGTATATGGCAGGCCCTCCTAGGTGAATTAAAGTATATACCTTTATGATTTGGATCAGAACTATGCCAGTCTCTATCAATAATTCCCCTTTTGAGACATACCTTCTGACTCTGGATTTCTGTTCTTTGACCTCATCGTTTATAATCATTCTCTTTTCATCTTTTTCTCATTCTCTTACATTTTGAAAAATTTTCAAGTTTGTTTTTCAAAATATTGATTATTTGGAAGAGTTAATTCTACTTAACAGTGCTCAAAGTAAATTGTAATTATACGTTTAAATCTTGAGTGTCTTTATGATCTCATCTTACCTCAGTCATTTACTTTTCCAAATCTAAATTCATCTCGATGTATTATTTCCTTATGGCTTCCCTGTCTTTGCCAAGAGAGGTTGTAAAATTTTGCATTTTTCTGAACATTCAACTTGTCTTTTTAAATTTCCTTAATTATTTTAGTATATTAACATAGTCTTAATTTGAAATGAATATGCAGTTTGTATTTTTCTCAAAAGACACTAGATGGGAGAGCTGGGTTAAGTCTTATATATGACTTGGTAGACTTTTTTCCCCAAGAGCAACGCTCTGCTGTCACCACTTCAGCAACTATTTCTCACAGTGAAGCAAATCAAGAGAAATTATAGGGTAGTGGCTCCTCCTGACATTCAGATCTATATTCCCCAATTCCCATGACTTCTACAAGGTTTTATGTGTGAATATGTTTTATAGTTCCTGCAGAACTGGTAGCTGCTACTACAAATTGTTCCTTATCATTTATCCTTTGGTTTTCTAAGCATGTTTTAATGTTTAGCTGCCAACGAAAAGCAAACATCTCAGAAGTACTTACTTTGTTGACATGATTTTTCTTTTTCTTTTTGAATGACAAGAGCACTCTCCATGACACACATTTGACAAGACATGATGCCTGAAGTGTAACATCCCTTCTCACAGCCCACTTTAGTGTTGTCACCTTTGTCCTCTCAGATCTAGTTCTGATGAGCAGCTTGACATGTAACCCATTGTTTAACTTTGGATGGGTGGTTACCAATCATATTTGATTGATGTTCAGGGCTCCTTCAGTATTTTCTGCTTTAACTATATGGTTATCCTGCTAAACTAGAAAGATTACTTATAATTTTAATGCAGAAATATTTCTGTACACAAAGACCACCAGGCTCACTCTTCACTGACTCTCATGCTTGTCTGTACTTATCACTTCTTAGTAGACTGTTCATTGCTGGGAATATCCTTGAATGTCCTGGAAGTATCCAACGATGCAGCTGTATCTTTGCTTTTTTGTTTTTTTAGGTGGCAAGAATTATACTGTTAGCCTGCTATAAAGGGAGATGAACAAATTAATGTATAAATTTGGTTCTAGCTGGCTAAGGAGATGGTACCCTAGTTACTTTTTTTTAAAATGCAACTCAACTATTGAAACCAATTAAGTTGAGTAAAATGTTTCTACCTTTCTTTGGTGTAATAGAAGAATGCTTTTCAATTGTCATTTTCATTATCTTTTAATTTTCTCAATTTAAGTCTTGAAACATCTTTTTAAATGGCATGCATTATTGCAAGAAAGAAAAGAAAGGAAGGAAGGAAGGAAGGAAGGAAGGAAGGAAGGAAGGAAGGAAGGAAGAGAGAAAGGAAAGGAAGAAAGAAAGAAACAGAAAAAGAAAAAAGCATCTCCACGTAGAGAAGTTGTACTGCTTCCTTCTTCTTCTTCTTCTTCTATTATTTATTTATTTACTTATTTACTTACTTACTTATTTACTTATTTATTTATTTATGTGTGTGTGCTGCTTTCTTCTTACAGATGAGCCTGTGGCAGTCCTCTCAGATTTCAATATAGATACCCCATTCCTGACAGTATAATAGTATCCTCTGTTAAATATATTATACAACTGTTTTCTTGAAATTGTCTTCCTTACCTTTCTCTTCCTTATTCCCCAGTTACCTCAGTCACTCAAGCAACTGGTAATTCTTGGCTAATTGCCTTAAAGAAGGAATGTAGCAATTGCAAAAGGAAATACTGCACAGATATCATTCTGGTTTTTGCGTTTCAAATGCCTTGCTCTTAGAAAAATGGTTAATCTATCAATTAAGATATAAGTTCAGGAACGCCTGGGTGCCTCAGTTGGCTCAGTTGGCTAAGCGTCTGCCTTCGACTCAGGTCATGATCCCAGGATCCTGGGATTGAGCCCCACATCAGGCTCTCTGCTCAGTGGGAATTTGCTTCCCCCTATCTCTGTCCCTCTGTGTTTTCCCTCTCTTTCTCTCTCTCAAATAAGTAAATACAATTTTTTTTAAGATTTTATTTATTTTTGACAGAGAGAGAGAGACAGTGAGAGCAGGAACACAAGCATGGGGAGTGGGAGAGGGAGAAGCAGGCTTCCCGCCAAGCAGGAAGCCTGATGTGGAGCTCGATTCCAGGACCCTGGGATCATGACCTGAGCCGAAGGCAGACACTTAACGAATGAGCCACCCAGGTGCCCCAAATAAAATATTTTTTTAAAAAAGATATAAATTCATTACATTCAATAGAGAGCCAACTTAATAGGAGATCAACTAAAATAGAAACCTATTTCTTTTTCATAAGAAAGTCCAAGCTTATATGGTGTGTGGTTCCGGTTTTCAAAAGCATCAAGATTCGAGATCTTTTGATCTTATGTATGCCTTTCCTTATTTATGACATCTAAGACAGGTGACCACCACAGCTATCAATGAGTGCAGGAAGGAAAAAAGGAAATGAGGATAAATCATAGCCTTTTACTTTAAGACAAAACAAGAGGATGAGCACATCACTTTTTCTCATATCTCATTGTCATAGAAAAGTGAATTTGCTTGGCCAAATTTTGGAGGTACAAAATTCTTGTCAGTAATAAAATATTTTTGGGAGAAAAATTGTCATTTTCCAGAAAATGTCTTGATAAGGAGGATGGAAGGGAACTGGTTTGTCAGGTTGGAGTGGTAGGGAAAAACAGACTCCAAAGAAGCAATTACATCAATGGGCATTACCTATGAAAGGGGGACTGGGGATGGGGAGAATAGAAAAGCTGAAAGGAATTCATTGAGCCACATAAAAGATAAAAATATTTTTTTGAACACAAGAATATAAAATATTCAGCATTAAATAGCTCGTGTTCCTGTTGTAATCCATTGCTTCTAACTTCTTTAAAGTTTTGAACAATCTCACAAAAGCCTCATGTGAGAATTCAGAGAAAGAAGCCGAGACCATATTTGGGTTGACACTGAAATGCAGAGAAAGCAACCGTTGTAAGGGGCAAGAGTGGAGACAGGGACACAGGAGGAGTGAGGAGTGAGTGAAAAAACACAAAACACCACTGTTCGAGGAGTATGTACAATTCCTAGGAATGACTTTAGGCTTTTCTATAGAAAAGAGAATAGGATAAAAATTCAAGTCTGATTTGGGGCGCCTGGGTGGCTCAGTCGTTAAGCATCTGCCTCCTGCTCAGGTCATGATCCCAGAGTCCTGGGATCCAGTCCCACATGGGGCTCATTGCTCAGTGGGAAGCCTGCTTCTCCCTCTGCCTGCTCTGCCTGCCGCCCGCTCCCGCCCCCCGCTTGTGCTCTCTCTCTCTCTGATAAATAAAATCTTTAAAAATTTTTTTCGTTGAAAAAAAATTCAAGTCTACCTTAACCTGGATCTTAAGTGATAAGCCCGGCTGATGAATGATTTCCACAATCTTATGAGACTCTCAGAATAGGGAGGAGCACTGAAAATTTGTTGGCAAGCAGGGTAAGTGGGGACGCAAAAGGAGTTGCTTCATTCTAGATCATCAGAAATCTATTAGGAATATTACAATTGTAGACTTAGTTCAGCAAGCCAGTGAAATCAGCAGATTATATAATAGAAAACAAAGTTTCAGAGCGGTTAAGTGCGTTAACTAAGATCTCAGAGCAGATTAGGAGCAGCATGCCAGGCCTTATGGCATTTGTTTAAGTATCCTTTCTGTAGTGCTGCATCTCAGATCCCGAAGTCCTCTTAAGGTGTTTGATTTCTTAACTCACACTTAGTTGCCTGTCCCTAAATTTCTTTGCTCAAAATTCCCTGTGCTCAAATTTTCAAAGTAAAGTAGCTAATCAATTATTA
This sequence comes from Neomonachus schauinslandi, assembly GCF_002201575.2. Classification (NCBI taxonomy): domain Eukaryota; kingdom Metazoa; phylum Chordata; class Mammalia; order Carnivora; family Phocidae; genus Neomonachus; species Neomonachus schauinslandi. The sequence continues at coordinate 94,006,056 of NC_058404.1, forward strand.
GTTAATAATTTTGCTAAATTATTTTTCACAAAATATATAAATGATCTATATGTACTAAATATAAATAAATTATATATACTCTTTCAGATAATATCCATCATTCATTCATTCTTTCATTCAAACAATCACAAAATATATATTGAGCATCAGTTGTATGTCTAAGCACAGTTCTAGATGCCAGAAAAGCAAAAGTAAACAGAAAGAACATATTCTTTACATTTGGTACATTTGTTTTAGGAACACTGAACCATAAAGGCCTTCTTCAGTATCAGCATTTATTTGTTAGAAGCTTATCAATATCAATATTACAGGCATAGTATCTAACATTTATTTATGCTTTATAGGTGCCAAGGACTACCTTCAGTTTTTTAACTCCTTAATTTACTCTTCACCCTAATCTTCGGAGATCGATAGTTTTCTTGCTTTTACAAATGAAGGAATTGAGAGATAGAAAATTGAAATAACTTGCTCAAGGTCACATGACCAATAAATGGCAGAGCCTGGAATGAAATCCAGAGAACCTGGTTCCAGCACGTGCTCATAATCACTGCGTGTGACCTCTATTTATTTCTCTTGCAAAGAGATGGGAAATGGGGAAATATCAAAATATTTCCTAATACAAACTTACTTAATGCGTGTAAAATGAAATCTGATTTTTCTCTTAAAGATATAATCCTTATTTTGTGTGCGTACATATTTAATACCCACCATTTATACATATATGTGTTTATAAGAGGAAATCATTAATAAAACAGAATGCGAGGGAATGTGATCATTCAGTATTCTCAGAAATAAGTAGAAGGGGTGACATAAAAAGGAAGGAAAACACTCCTCTTTATTGCCAGTGAGTGCATTACTGCCAAGCTTTACTGCAAAACGAAAAGCCAGAGAACACTTGACTAGATAAGGCTAAAAGCACACACACACTTGTGTTCTTTTTAAAATGAAATATTCAGCAGCAAGATGACATAAGTGACCATGAAAAGGGGGTTGTGGAGAGAAAAGTAGAAGACAGATTCTGTCAGCACATTTCAAAGAATTGGAGAGCAATCTCACCTCCAGGCCTGCCAGTATGGATGAAACTTGAAGTGAGAGCTCCAGTAATCAACCTCAGTACAGCTGCAAACAGAAGATCAATCAGAATTATATTTTTGTGTGGTTTGGATTGCAAGAGAAGAAGAAATTAGATGAATATGTCAATAATGCCCTCTCTGTGCACCTGGTAATTCATTGTCCAGATGATAAATTTGGCAAGATCAAAAATAAAATTGTTAAGCTTTCGGAGCTGATTTCTACCTGGATTGGCTATAGATGTGTACTATTTGCAACAACACACTTCAATTTATTTATGGTCTCTCCATTCGGAATGAATGGGTATTGAAGTATATCTTGCATAGGAGAATTTCAAGACAATTGTGAAATAACAGATGACTAAAAATAAGGGAAACATATCCTCTTCATCAGACACCAGAGAACTACAAGTATAATTTTTAGTATTAATTTCTAAAGATAAGAGGAATTTTAACATATTTAGAGCATATGCTTTTTTAAAAAACTGCTATTTGATAAAATTGGAATAAGATGTGAATGTCTATTTGTCTGTACAGTTTTCTAATGAAAAAAAGACAGTAGATAAATACAGTGTGAGTTTAGTCTAATGGGAATTCTGAGCATCAGAAGGTAAGAAATAGTTTCAAACTTCTCAATACCCCTTCGGAGTTTTCTCATTCATGTTTCAGTCAAAATTAAGTTACAAACAGATTTCTCAATATAAATCCTGGTTTTGTTTCCTTTAATTTCTGATCCTGAATGTATAAGACTCACAGCTTAGCTGATTAAAATGTGTTTACCACACTAAAGCTATTCATTCCCTTTCCAAAGCCTCTCTTTCCCCATCTCTCATTCCTTGCCTTTCTTTGTCACTCACTCTCATTTGTCAGGACTTGTGGCCCCTCAGATCTGAGACGAAAAGTGGGAGCAGAGAGCACCTGATACATCTTCCCTGACTTCTCTCTCTTATATACATTATTTTCAATTTGTCTCCTTTCTTATACATACTTTAATATGTCCCAATTAAAAGATAGACAAGAGTGTACAAAATTGAAGTGAATGAACCAGTAATAGTATTTATAATTTTCTTTATTAAAAGTAACTTTTATCTTTTCATTCATGACTCTTGGACAAACCGCAGTATTGAAGGCTGTCCTATCTCCCAGAATAGCAAAGGCATGTGTGCCTGGGCTGAATAGAGAAATAGGAATTATTATTACCAATAATTTTTCTCTAAACCATGTCATCTAAACTTTTTAGAATTTCCTTTTTTTTCTCTCTCTATCCGAAAAATATACACCAATCAATGTTGGTGGTCATGGATCGGGTAGCAATAGACTGATTTTTTAGTTTCAATTGGCCATAATGAATAAAAGTTAATGGGCGCCTGGGTGGCTCAGTTGGTTAAGCGACTGCCTTCGGCTCAGGTCATGATCCTGGAGTCCCTGGATCGAGTCCCGCATCGGGCTCCCTGCTCGGCAGGGAGTCTGCTTCTCCCTCTGGCCCTCCCCTCTCTCATGTTCTCTCTCTCTCAAATTAAAAAAAAAAAAGTTAAAAGAAAGCTATTCCTCTTTTCCATGCTCTTTGAGAACACATTGAAGTAAATCAAGCTCAGTTTTGAAAATCAAAATGAATCAAGAAAGACAACAAATTCAAGGAGCTGTGAGAAAGATCTATCAGTATGAAATGAAATATAAGAAATGGCCCTGGGTATCTGTCCTCACTCAAAGAGAATTCAATTTATAAATTCCACCCTGATTTAGGCTGCCTTCAAGGGTTAAAATGAAAAATTAAATCAATTATCCATATCAATTTTAACTTGAAGGATTTTAGTGTTTCCTTCACAGATCTGCTTCATATTGATCGGATAAATAGGAAAATTATTCAACTATCAGATTTCTTTGATATGTATAAACATAAGCTAAAAGTATAAGACAATTTATTCTAGCTCTCAGTTTCACCATAAAAGTTGTATATTATTTAAGGCATACTTCTTTATGTGCCCCAAGAAATTGTAGGAAATTCAAATAAAGCTTAATAAGACAAGTCTGTAAACTATGGACATAATTTCAATTACTTAATTTCAAAGAGGGCAAGGAAAACTGTGGCCTATCTTTCTCATCCCTTCATTCTGGGGTAGGAAGCACAGCATATAGAGATGTATGTTAATTTAGCCTAGCTTTGTCACATAAAAACTTGCAGAGACTGAAAACCTTAATATCATAGGTAAAACAGGGCAAAACTCATCTTTCATTTTTTTTATTAGGCTTAAGTAAGAAAATACCTATGGATTGCTAAGTACGGTGTCCTTGTTAAGTACTGATCAACTAAATGATTAAATAGCTATGAAACACACCAAAACAATAAATAAAACAAATGAATGAAAGATCAAGTGAGAATGACAGGTAAATACCCTCAGTTACAAAATACATTTGATCTTCATCACCTGAGCCTGAGAGAATATACATACACACACATACAATATATATTCTCATATATATACATTTTTATTCTCCGCAAAATAAAACTATCAATCCACTAACACATTTCTATATTTGGATGCAGGCATGCTTTGGTTTGCTTATAGGAAACATTTTCTATGTAAATGAATTACTTCTTCTGAAGCTGTATTCTTGTCAAATGTATAATGCATACAAAATAACTAGAATTCAGCCAATAATAGCATATTATCTCACAGGCCCAACCTTCATTAAGAACAATGTAGAACAGCATTAAAATGTGTGAAGAGTAATTTAAATTATGACTTTTTCGATTGAATAATGAGAATTTGTCATATTTATAACAAGTACAGACTCGGTAATAACAACAAAATAACATTCATTTCTAAATCATTCCATAGATAACAACAAAAGATTTTTTTCAGTAGTAATTAGAGTTTAGGAAGTTGAAAGTACAGAAAGAGTAGGAAGAAAGATTTGGAAAACATATACTTTCATTTTAGAATGATAGATTTTAAGAGATAGAATTGATAGAATTCTGCTTATGTTGTTCCTAGAGCTAGCCTAACTGCTTTTTAGCTTTTCAATTTAGCTTCCTATTTCTGTAGCCTGGTGTTAATATTAAACAGATCATCCATATTTTGATACATTACAACAAGTAAAGCCACTTGAAATCAAATAACATATTTCAAGGTTGAAACTGTAGCTTAGATTTATCATTAGGTATCTGCTGCATGACTTGAAACCTTACTTTCTATACGATTTCACCAAAAGTTCTAGAAACTTTGAGGAATGATTAGTACTGGAGGAGAGGACTCTAATACTTTTATGAGAAGTCTAGGGATTCAGAGACATAGTATGGAGAACAACATTCAAATGAATTGGAATTAATTTTCCCCTGCTGAGAGATTGCAGCACGTGCTTTTCCTCAAGAAAAATTTCGTTACCTATACATTGTGCTACCTACCGAGCTTTTTGTGTTTATGGTTGCTATTGTGTTTAAGTTTGTTATTGAACAAACACTGAAAGGACAGAGACACAGCTCTGTGTACCTTACAAATAGTTCCCTGTGGCTTCTGACATGACTTCCCAGCTGCTCTCCCTCATAAAACTTTCTCATAGCCCCGAGTGACCCCGGGGAGTAAAGATACAACAAGGGCAAGGCTTGTAGTTACCCTTTTTCAATATTTTTCTGCAGGAGCAAGCAGAAAGACTGTCTTTACTTTCTGGCCCTGGGATCCTGTAGATAGGATACCAGATTCATTTGATTTTATACATTCAACAAATAATGCTGGAGTGCTTGCCATGAGCCAGGCACCACCTTACTAGACACTGAGGATTGAACAATGAATATTATAGAACTTATGGAGCTTTCCATCTCAGCCATGACAGAAGGATGTTAAAAGGAAACTTTAAATTTATGTATCATGAGAATATATATTACTTATGTTCCTCACTGAAATTAAAATATTCCTTTATTAGCCCTGACAATTAAGCTGAATACACAATATTAGTGAGAAAAGATGGTTGGTGTAGTGAGCTTCTGGTTTTAATAAATCTGTAATTCACAGGACATTTTCTAAACTCACAGAAATAAATTTACAGATTTCCTATTCTGACATGCAGAAGTAAGATAAGGTTTTCATCTATGTCTAGTACATTAAAAGGTAGAACAATAAACTATATACACTAGTAACTGAACCTTCATAGAAAATAATAAAGATATCAAATTTTATCAAATAAAAAATCATTTATTGAGTTCCTACTCTATATAGGGTGCTCTGTGAGTTACTTTTTAAGTGTTCATAATAACTTAAAAAAAAAAGTCACCTTCCTCAAGGACCTAACGGTCTATTTGGGGAGACCAGATTTGTACATGAAAAATGAACAAGAGAGGATTTAAATATCAGTTCAAGAACACAAATAACTTTCAAGAACACTGAAAGATTTTCTTGTAAAGCACATAATTACTGAATTATAGCTGTAAAGGGTTAGGTATTTTGGAAAGAATCTTTCACAAGTTTTTTGGTTTCTCTATATTTTCATACATTCTCTTTTTTCTCTGAATGGATATTATGTAATTATTAAGGAAAACTTCCAATGTTTTTTAAAATGTAACATGTATAGATTGCTATACTAGCTGGAGACCCATAGGTTTTCTGTATATTTCTTTCATACATATGTGCTTGTGTGTGCAAACACCTTCTTGTGTGTGTGTATGTAGCTTCTCCATGTAGAATGAAAGAACAACCAATACACTTATCTCCAATTTTTAAATTTATCATTTTAAACTTAAATATTGATAAACATTGATTGGATATTGATAAACATCAGAGATGGTTAGTATTGTCTGAGAAGACAGATATGTGTGTCTTCCATGCTTTGGGATGCTGAAAATAAAATGAACAAGAGAAATTCTAAACATATTAAGTAGCCTGTGATTTGAAGATATGGTGAGAAATAGGATTAGGAAAGTTTGTTGTCCATAATCTGGTGTAATATGGGAGCTAGGTTAAAATGTTTCAGCTTTATCTCTGGAAAACAGGAAACCACTGAAGGTTAATTGAAACAGGGAGCAGGAAAAAATAGTATTTTAGGATGATAAAGTGTCCATGGGGGCTTCTCTGAAAGGAAGAAATCTATAGGCAGGAAACCATTTAAGAAGATATTTAAATAGTAGAACTTTGATATAACAAATAGAAAATGAATTGAGAAAACAGTAAAGGTATACAAGAAATAAATAGGATAAACAACTTATCCTTACAACTGTGCTTATTATCAGAGATCAGCAGAGGACATAAAATCTCAACATGCACATGGAACAAAGAGTAAGAAAATAGATATACAAAGAGATATGGATACAATGATTTTAAGTTGCATCTACCCACACATATATACATTTGATCTAAGATTTTGTTTTCATGACAAATTTTGAAATTGATTTATCAAAATCTTTCTTTTATCTAACATAATGTATTCCAAAAAATAATAATAAAAATATTCTCATTGAGATCAAGAAGTCAATTCTTCTTATAAAATGTGTCAACAATTCAATGACCTGTTACATTTTGTGTTTCATGTCAATATAATTAAAGTATTTATTATTTTCCTTTAAAAAGACTCCCAATGTTATTATGTATGAGGTTAGTATTGAGCAGTTAAATATGTTGATTTATTTTCTGTAACTATTCCCCAGGATTGCAGCATTCCTTTTTCAAATGATATTTAAAATCTCAGAGAAGATTAATATAGTAGTGAATAATGGTGGCACATGTGTAAAACATTAACACTGCCCTTTACCCATCTTGTATATTTCACATTTATTTGTTTAAAATATGTGCAGTGCCACGTGGCTTCAAGCATCTGGCATACAGATGGAGAATTGTGGGTACCAAAATATCAGATCTATTTTGGTGGAGTAATGAATACCCCTGCGTATGTTGTCTTTGAAAAAGAAAGTTTGATAGTTTTGTGCAAAGTGCAAGGAAAAAAACTAGTGTGTTATTGTTAACTTGGAAAAATCATGTGGATGCATTAATGCATATCACACAAGATAAAGATCTTTGGATAAGATACAATCATTCAAAAAAAAAAAAACCTCAAGATTAAAATAGCACTTGATAGAAAATAAAGTGCTATATTTAGGTGGGAGCAGCTGATGATAGGTTTGAGCACAGGTAGAGGTTTTATCTTTGGCAAAGAAGAGTGATGCTTCTTCTGGTAAACTACATGTCCATATAGAAGAAAACAGAAGGCAAGATCATCTACTGAGACGCTTCGGAGAAGATAGGAGTGAATAAATCAAATCAAACTCTTAGAACCAAAGTTGTCAGGAATTTGATAGAAACCCAAATAGGGATATTGCAGGGAATTACTATGCACTCTCACTTTTCTGGATAAAACAACATCAAACTCTTCAATTTTATTTACCACTTGACTTCTTATTTCTTTATTTTTTTATATTGCTGTTATCTTTTAGGATTTCAGCCTGTAACTGAACCCCACTGCTACAGATTTTGTTTTTGAATGCACCCACGATCCTCTACATTTTGTTGAAACTAGAGTAACAAGTGAACTAGAATTCCAAAATCAGGGGGATTGAAGAAGCAATCTGAGTGCCATGCGGTGACTGTGTAAACCACACATTTTGTGTAACCACATTGTTCTTTTGTTTTTTAAGATTTTATTTATTTATTAGACAGAGAGCACAAGCAGGGGGAGCTGGACAAGGAGAAGCAGGCTCCCTGCTAAGCAGGGAGTCCAATGCGGGGGCTCAATTCCAGGACCCTGGGATCATGACCTGAGCCAAAGGCAGATGCTTAACCAACTGAGCCACCCAGGCGCACCGGTGTAACCATATTGTATAGAGGTAAGCATGAAAAACAGAAAATGCATATTTAAAAACATACTACAATGCTAGAACACATTTCCAGAGGGGAAGAAAAATGTTTTTTTTTTTTTCTCATGCTTTTAACTGAGATTTGTCTATAAAAATACTAAATCAATAGGAAATTAATTTCTAAGAAAAAAGGGCTGCCTTTGATTGTAAGTGTGTGGTCTTTGAATCAAATTATTTGTTTTGAAAGATTTTCCATTTGAAACTTTTTTTAGGTGCATAATAGTCTAGAAAGATTTACCCAAACTATATCTACCTCTAAACATTTTATCCGTAAAGAAGATAAATAGATCTGTTAGTCCCAACAATTTCACTGAAAGTCACTTGAAAGTCAATCAAATCTAGATATTGTATGTTGAACAGTGTGTAACTTTAGATTTACTCTAAATAATTCATTCTTTTCTTTTTTTTTTTTTTTTTATTGAGAGAGAGAGAAAGTGCACTTGAGCCGGGGGTGGCAGAGGGAGAGAAACTCAAGCAGAGTCCTCACTGAGCATGGAGCCCCTTATGGGGCTCCATCTCATGACCCTGAGTTCATGACCTGAGCCGAAATCAAGAGTCAGATGCTTAACCAACTGAGCCACTCAGTCACCCCTCTAAATTCTTCATTCTAATTTTACTATGTCGATGTTTTACTTTTACTATTACTGCTCAAGTTTTTCACTTAATTTATTGTTTTCTTTCTAGCAAGGACAATCAGACAAGATTATTGTCACCCTCAAGTGTTCATTCTAGAAATTAAATCATGGTGTTTATTGTCTCTTTCTTGAGATTTTGATTTCAAAACTCCCTATCCAACATTATTATATACATATGTATATGTGAAACACTTTCTGCCTTCAAGTTTATAATCTTAATTTTCCCTTCACTAGACTTCACAGAAGAAAGTTAGAATTAGGACAAGTATTTCTCATTTCTAAAAAAGAGAAGGAATTAAATCCCTTTGAAAGAGATTTACTTGCATTTCATTTCCAGAAGCTCTCCACACTTCAAGCAAATTTTCTAGTTTATATTTTATTAAAAGAAGAATGAATCATTTACAAAGACTTTCAAAAATGATTAGAAACAGAAAGGCAACTGTTTGCTTGATAAAAATGAAAACAATTTGTTGTGTTTACTCAAAATAAGAGAGATCATATAAAAGATATTTGTTCAATATGCTAGCAAACAAGAGAACTCAAATAAGAGCGCAATTTGAGAACAATGTATGCTTTTATCTGCATGGCATATAAAATCTGCATGACATATAAACATTGATTAATGATAAAAAATTTGATTAATTATAACCATTGCCATCCTTAAAAATTAAGCCAATTTGTATTCCAGACATCATTGGTGTTCTTTGTTGTTGTTGTTTTGGTTTGGGTTGGGTTTTTTTGTTTGTTTGTTTGTTGCCTAACTAATCTGACCCTATACTCTCATTTTTAGAGCTAAAGATTTGGGCAAGTGAATTATCAATTTATACAATTTGAATATACAGTATTTTATTTCCACTTATATAATAACTCTGTAAAGGTAAAATAGGGAAAAAAGAGGAATTCCTGTGCAAAAAGTTTAAGTAGAACTTACACATATTAAACAACAATTCTACCCTGCTATTAATAAACATTGCATAGTGGTTGAAAGGTGGGTATAGGAATAACAAAATCTACAAAATCCTGAGTTCAAAACTCATCATTGCATTGGGCAGATAACTTAGGATCAATACAATAGGTACGATAATTATTTTTTCATCAAATGTATATGTAATATTTTTGATGTCCAATCCAGCATATCCTCCCTTTCTGATAATGACATATTTCCTTTAAGGAATTGCATTCATGGGATTCTGGTGGACTTGTCAATTTTGTTCCCTCAACATCATTGAGTGGTACTCATGCTACTAGGCCAGCCAATCAGATTATACTCCATACCTGTATATAGCGATTATCCAGGAGTAAATGCTAACCCACAGCAGGGCAGTCTGTCCTTTCCTGATATTGTTACCTGTGAAGATGACATAAATCTAGAATTGTCAGACCTCTTCTGCCATACCTGGGGAAGCCTGACTAAGAATTATGCCAATATAGAGTAAAATGGAACCTAGAGATAAGAAAAGAAATAGAGTTATCTGCCAATCTTCTTGAAGCACTTGAATCCAGTAGTTTCAAGGCCAGCATCATCTTTGGGCTTTCAGTTGTGATCGACACACCTAGCATTTTAAGCCAGATTGAATTGGATTTCATCACTTGCATGCAAGAGAGTCCTGATCAATATTTCATTGGGTTCTTCTAAGAAGAAGATATGAAAAGTGTTTACCAGAGTACCTGGATACAGTGAGTACTCAACAGAATATTAATATTATAAATATTTATGTTATTATTTTGATCATATTAGTGATTATTAACATGGTCAATAGCATAGTTCTGGGAACCAGAATGCCAGGATTTTAATATAATTACTGCTGCAAAATTGATAGTGACTTTGGGCAAGTTACTTAACCACACTGAACTTTGGTTTCTTCATTAAAATGAGGTGAAGGAGTGGATAATGATACTGTGTCTCGTAAATTTAAGGGGACAATTAAATATTAAAATACAAGGAAGAGTTACATAGCAGCACTCAAGAAATAGTGTTATTCCTATTTTTCTTCTATTTATTATTTAGAGACTATAAAATTTGTAAAGAAACTTAAAGATCCCTTAATCCAATTATTTATCTGATGTTTGAATTCCCTTGACAAAACCTGCCAAGTTGTCATTCTTCTATATTAAATACCTCCAGTGACAATAGTTCTTCCTCTTTTGAAGAGAGGCTATTTCCAAATTTTATACTATCCTTCTTATTCTGATTCAAAAAGGTGGGTTCTTAAAACTTCTAATCATTGAACTATTTCTGTCCCTCGTTCATGCAAATTTAGATTTAAGCCTTCTCCATCTGACAATCTTTCAAACAACTAAAAGCAGTTATTTTGTACCTCACAGTTAAGGTTGTCATAAAATTGTTGCCAAAACTGAGACACTTTTGTGAGTAAAAGGAGTAGTGTTAAAAATCATGCTAGGATAACAGAGATAAATCTGGACTATCCCAGGAAAACTGGGATGTATGGTCACCCTCCATGATGCCTTCTCTCCATTAGGTAAAACATTCTCAGTACCTTCAACTCTTCTTTTCATGATACAGGACTGGTTCCGCTTTAATGTAGCTATTCTACTTTGTTCAAACTCCATTTTAGCTTAGAGTTCCTCAGAGCTGATTCAGGACTCCAGAAGAAAATATGTAAGTTCAAAAGCTTTGCACAAGAGTTTATCAAAGCAGCTCTTTATAGGCAGAACAAATACTCACATAATCACAGCATTTTGCAACAAATGGCTTTTTTTTCTGTTTCAGTATATTCTGATCACTCAGCTGTATGCTATGTGAATGAAATTGAGTCTTTAAAGAGAAAAGAAGACTTAAATTTTGTCACCACACTTAGGGAAAAAACTAGGAGCTATGAGTAGAAAAAGACAAAATTGATTAAGTACAAAGGTTAAACAGGTAAAAATGAACATATAAATGAAGTGGGTAAAGGAGTGATGGCAAAATCTATTTTTAAACACTCTACTTGGAAGCTGGGAATTTAGGTTGAAAATCAAAATAACTTTCCAAAGGAACAAGAATATGTAAATCTATATACGTATATATAGATGTACTGTATGTTCTTGTCAGTAGAATAAATTTATAAAGTGGTTGTATTCATGGTATATATTATTAGTAAATTCATTTTATGGATTTTTCCTGAGATAAACTTTGAGGGCTATTATACTCTAGCCTTCAGTACTTATTAGTTGTAAGTGGCTTAATTGCTTTAGATACAAATTTCAAAAATACTGATTATATAAAATAGCCTTATATTCCTAAGCCACACTTTGCAAGAGGCAAAATTAGGAATTAAGGTAAATCAAATAATGAAATCATGTTCTCTCTCTCTCTCATGAAAGGTCAATTACTTCACATCTTTTCATTGATAAAAACATTTTGCACTAATTTACATGCTATGTTCCTTGTTGAAAATAGAAAAATAAAATTCCACAACTATCTTGGGTTATTCTGTATCAGAGAACCTATAGAATGCAGAAAATCATTAAAAATAATAACCTTTAGTTTACTATAGAAATTACTGTTAATGAAGTAAATTTTTAAGTATCTCTAATGTAATTATGTAAATTACAGCAAAATAAAATATTCTCTCACCTTCTAGGAATAGACTTTATAGAAGAGTGTATTAAGAATAAATACTTGAGGGGTGCCTGGTTGGCTCAGTCCTTAAGCGTCTGCCTTTGTCTCAGGTCATGATCTCAGGGTCCTGGGATCAAGCCCCTCATTGGGCTCCCAGCTCGGCAGGAGGCCTGCTTCTCCCTCTCCCACTCCTGAGGCTTGTGTTCCCTCTCTCGCTGTCTCTCTCTCTGTCAAATAAATAAATAAAATCTTTAAAAAAAAGAATAAATACTTGAATTCCAAAACACTTTTATGATATAGTGCTTTACCTCCCCAATATGCATTTAATTTTTTTAATTAAAAATTTTGTTGAGATCATTGTATGCTCACATGCAGTTATAAGAAATAATACAGACATCCTGTGTACATTTACCCAGTTTCATCTAATGGCAAAATTTTGTAGTAATTGTGGAATATCACCAATATTATATTGACATGGATACAATCCACAATTCTATTCAGATTTCCTCATTTTACTCGTACTTTGTGTGTGTGCGTGTGTGTGAATTTAGTTCTATACAGTTTTTTCACATGTGCTTGCTTATGTCTCACCACAGTGAAGATAGTGAACAGCTCCATTACTACAGGATACCTCATGTTGTACCTGTCTCCTTCTGCCCCCACCTACCTCATACCTGATAACCACTATTCTTTTATTTATAAAATTTTGTCATTTCAAAACAGTTATATAGATGGAAACATATGGTATATGTTATCGGGGTCAACTTTTTTCACTTCAGCTAATTCCCTGAATATACATACAAGTGGTCACATGAATCAGCAGCCAATTCCTTGTTACTGCTGTGTAATGTTCCATGGTGAGTATGTCCCACAGTTTGTTTAAACATTTACCTGTTGGGGGCCCCTGGGTGGCTCAGTCAGTTAAGCATCTGCCTTTGGCTCAAGTCATGATCTCACGGTCCTGATCTCAGCCCCCCCCCTGGGGTTCCCTGCTCCTCGGGGAGCCTGCTTCTCCCTCTTCCTCTGCTGCTCCCCCTGCTTGTGCTCTCTCTATCAAATAAATAAATAAAAATCTTTAAAAAATTTCCCTGTTGAAAGACATTCAGGTTGATTCGCATTTTAGGCTATTACAAATAGAACAAATATTACAAATAATGTTGTTAACATTCATGTACAGGTTTTCGAGTGAATATGAGTTTTCATTTTCTGGGATTAATGACCAATAGTACAACTGCTGTGCTTGTTTTGCTTTATACAAAAATGTCAAACTATTTTCTAGAGTGAATTTCTTATTTTACATACCTACCAGCAATGCATGAGTGATTAACTTTCTCCAAATCCTCACCAGCATTCAATATTCTCAATATTTATTATTTTAGCTATTCACTAGGCATATAGTGATATTACACTGTGGTCTTCATTTGCATTTTCCTCATGTCTAATGATGTTGAATGTCTTTCCATGTGTTTACTTGTCGTCTGTATATCCTATTCAGTGAAATGTCTGTGGCTCTTTACCCATTTTCTAATTGGATATTTTTCTGTTAAGTTTTAACAGTTCTTTATATATTCTAGATACTCAATTTTTGTCGGATATGAGGTTTTCAAATATTTTCTCCTGATCTGTACCTTGAATTTCCTTTCTCTTCACATGGGCTTTTGCAGAGCATAAGTTTTTAATTTTGATGAAATCAAATTTATCATTTTTTCCTTTTATACATTGTGATTTTGGTGTCAAGTCTAAGAAAAAGTCTTTGCCTAACCATAGTTCCAGGAGATTTTCTCCTTTTTAAAGAGTTTTATCTTCTACATTTTAAATTTAAGACTGTAATCCATTTCAAGTTAATTTTTATACAAGGTGCAGGTTTAGGTCTAAGATCTCTCTCTCTCTCTTCCTCTCTCTTCCCCTCTCTTTCTTATGGAGAGCCAATTGCTCCAGCATCATTTGTTGAAGAGACTATTCTTCCTCCTTTAACTGCTTTTGCACCTTTGTCAAAAATTTGTTGAATATATTTATATGGGTTTATTCATCTATTTCTGGGTTCTTTGTTCTATTTCACTGATCTATGTTTCTAACACTAAGCCAGTAACATTCCACACTGCTTTAATTACTGTAGCTGTACAGTAAGATTTAAAGTCAGATTCTTCCAATTTATTCTCCTTTGTTAAGATTATTTTAGTTATTCAAAGACCTATACCTTTTCAAGGGTGCCTGGGTGGCTCAGTCAGTTAAGTGTCTGAATTATTAATATTCAAATTATTAGTAATTATTAATTAATAATTTTGGCTCAGGTCATGATCTCTGAGTCATGAGATCAAGTCCTAAGTCAAGCCCTGAGTCAGGCTCCATGCTGAGCGTGGAGCCTGCTTAAGATTCTCTCCCTCCTTCTTCCTCTGCCCCTCCCTACTCGCACTCTCTTGGAAAAAAAAAAAAAGACCTATACCTTTTCATATAAATTTAGAGTGTTCTTATTTATATCTACAAAAATACTTACTGGGATTTTGATAAGAATTGTATTAAACCAATAGATCATCTTGGGGAGAATTGACATCTTTACTATGTAGAGTCTTCTAATCCTTGGGTGTGGTATTCTTTTTCATCTTCTTTTCTTTTTTTTTTTTTTTTAATTTTTAACTTTCATCATACAGAGTCAGTACATCTTCTGTTAAATGTATACCTAAGAATTTCATTTTCTTTGGAGCCCTTGTAAGTGGTATTTATTTTTATTTTTGGTTTCTGTATATTCATTGTTAGTATGTAGTAATGTTATTGGGTTTTGTGTGTTGGTCTTGTATACTGTGAGTTCACTTACTATATTGTAATGTTTTGTAGATTCCTTGGGATTTTCTATGTAGACAATCCATGTCACCTGCAAGCAGAGGAAGTTTTATTGCTTCCTATCCATCTGCATGTCTTGTTTTCTTTTTTCTTGACGTATTGCTGTGGCTAGAACTTCAAGTACTATGTTGAACAAGAGTAGTGAGAGCAAATTCTTGCCTTGTTTGTAATCTTAGGTAGTAAATATTTGGTTTCACCATTAAGTATGAAGTTCACTTTAAGTTTTTTGTAGATGATCTTTATCATGTTGAGTTATTCCCTTTTACTTCTAACTGGCTGCAGATGTTTATTAAAAATATGTGTTGGGAATTTTTCAAATGCTTTTTCTGTGTCAAGTGATATGATCATATGATTTTTTTCTTTGGCTTGTTGATATTATTAAATATATTAATTGATTTTCAAATGTTGAACCAAATTTAAACACCTGGAATAAATTCCGAGTTGGTCTGGGTATATAATTCTTTTTATACATTGTTTGATTTGGTTTCTAATACCTTGTTGAGGATTTTTATATCTAAGCTAATGAGACATATTGGTGTGTAGTTTTCTGAGAAGTGTGTGTGTGTGTGTGTGTTTCTTCTGCCTTATCTTTGTCTGGTTTTGGAGTCAAAGAAATCCTGGTCTCCTAAGGTGAGTTGGAATTCCTCCTCTTCTATTTTTTTAAATGTTTGGTAGAATTCTTAAGTTCACTGAATCTATCCTCAGTTATTTATTGAGCCCAGTAAGCAAATTTTTACTTCTGTTATTGTATTCTTTTAGTTCTATACTTTTCATTTGATTCTTCTTCTATTTATTTGCTGAAATTGTCTTTTGTTTGTTTCAAGAGAATTTATAATTGATTGTTGAATTATTTGTGTGACAGTTTAAAATATTTTTCAAATACTTCCACCATACGATTTATCTTGGTGTTATCATCAGTTGATTGTCTTTTCTCATTCAAGTGGTGATTTTCTTGGTTCTTGGTATGATTGGTAATTTTCAATTGTATGCTGAACATTTTGTATGTTATTTTAGAAGTCTCTAGTTTCTATTAAAATCTTATATTTTAATAGGTGCCTTAGTCTGTTCAGGCTGCTATAAGAGATTACTATGGACTTGGTGGCTTATAAACAGCAGACATTTATTTTTCAGTTCTGAAGGTGATAAAATCAAGATTAAGAAGCCAGAAGACTCAGTGTCTGGTGAAGATTCACTTCATGGTTCATAAACAGCTGTATTTTCACTGTGCCCTCAACATGGCAGAAAGGGTGAGAGAGCATTTTGGAGTTTCTTTTATAAGGGTACTAATCTTATTCATGAGAGCACAACACTCATGACTAATCACCTCCCAACGTCCCCACCACCATATGTCATCACACAGGATATTGGAATTTAAGATGTGAGTTTTGGAGGAACACATTCAGTCCATAACTGTAGGCAATTACCCTCTTTGGGTTTAGCACACAGAATTTGAACTACTTTTGTGGGCTGTGGTTCCAATAACGTTTAATTTTCAGAGCATTTAAGGTGTTATTTGGATCTCCTGGGTTTATCTGGTACACCTGGAGTCTCACTGGTCCTTGTTGCTGCTGCCTATCGTGATGAAAGTTGATTCTCAAGTGTAGACTTCTGAGTATCTTAGTGGGGGAAGATATCACAAAGATATCTTCTCAGGATGGTATTGAAATCCTGCTACTAATGCTTCCCAGATGCTTCAGTGTCTCTGGGCAGAGAAAGAGGATCTCAAGCCCATGGGTTAGGATACTTCCTGAACCACAATGCTTACTCTTGGTGGGTCCCTTTCTCATTCTCCCTGCCTATCTTACTGTGGGTGAGGGAATCCTTGGGCTGTGGGTCCAAGGAGGATTCCTGGGCTGGGCCATTTGCTGTGACCAGGTCTCTTTTTCCTCTTTCTCTTTTCCTAGTTCTGCCTCTCAATTTCCTAGTCCTGCTCAATTTCCTTTATAGTGTTTCAACACTCATGTAAAGATAGCAAGTATAACACAAGAGTTAAAAGCCTTAATTAGTTATTAAACAAATATTTTCAAATGCCTTCTGAGTGCTAAGCACTATGTTGAGAATGTCACATTGTCAAAAAATTTCATCACAGAAATTTTGTGCCTTTGCAAAGAAACACTTCCTGAAATATATATATATATATATATATATAATTTTTCTATTTTATATATATTATGCACTGCATATAACATACCTCCTTCATATTTACTATAATAAGTGAGACATAAAATGTGTATTTCTAATCATATTAATGGGACTGTTCAAGGATGCAATAGTATTACAAAGGAAAGATACAGAAAGTCCAAGGTATATGATGTAATAGTGTACCTTACTTCATTCATAACTCTCATTTATGATGTAAAAATCACTATTTTATTTTTAACTCACTAAGTATTCATAGCTTCAACATCATTTTCTCCCATAAAGAGAAATTAATAAGCAGACTTCTAAAAACTGCTAAAAATACATCTCTTGTATATACTGCTAAAGTTTAAAAAATTGTCATAGAAATTTGGCAGAGGGCTTGATAGATAATCAACATGCCTTTATCCATAGGTCCTAGTGTGAGGTGTGTGTGGGTGCTTAAGACACGTAGTTGGGCATGTTTTCTTTCCATCTGGCTTGAATTTACATGAATTTTTGCACTCTGATACAGTATATATCTGCATGTTGGTGTAGCCAGAAAATGTTTCTCAACAGTAGACTTGGCCATCTTCATGCTTTGCTATGAGATTCTGCTTAAGAATACCAGGTTCACCTTGGCAAATAATAAATCAGCAGTAGTATGAATAATTCTGGAAAGTTCACTTAGCAAAATCTTAAAGAAAAGAATGGGAAGGGATGAGAGGAAAGGAAGAAGCACTCAATAAATATTAGAAATAAAGGGAGTGGGCAAAGATGGTGGAGCAAGAGGGGGCCCTATTCCAACCGGTCCCCGGAATTGAGCTGGATATCTACTAGACCATTCTGAACACCCATGAAATCAGCCTGAGATGTAAGAAGATAGATCTGGATCTCCACAAACAGAATATCACAGGTAGTTGGTTTGGAGGTATGAGGCGGGGATTCATGATTCCACGGGCAGATACTGGAAGATAAACAGCAGGGGGAGGGAGCTGCCATAAGTGCTTGAGCCAGGAAGGTGAAATAACAGGAGTGCAAAACCTCCCGCACTGGGGACCAGGTAGAGGCAGGGGGAAAGGACTTTAGGGCAGCCCCTTGGACTGAAACCTGTAGCTGCAGGGGCCCAGGTGCGATCTGGGGGCAGTTGGCAGTTTTAGAAGCACAAAGGGCAGAGATGTGCCTGGACCTGGAAGCGAGGGCTGGGAGTGCTGCTGTGGGGCACACATGCCCAGGATGTTGCTGTTTTAGCAGCACAGACATAAATGGAGACAGTGTGGCTTGGAGAGCTCACTGAAGAACAGACTGAAATCTCTCTGCTCTGAGGCAGAGGGTTGGAAATCGTCTCTTCTGCTCTGACTCTCGGAAGAGATGTGGAAAGCTGCCAGGGAAAGCCGCCAGAAAACAAAAGCCCCCAAAAAACGGTCTTCACTGAGCCCATCCCCCACCCCCACAGGGGCAGAGCAACTCTGCCCAAACAGGGTTGCCTGAGTAACAGTACAGCAAACCCCTCCCCCAGAAGACAGGCTGGGAAAACAAGAGGCTGACAACCCTAAGGTCCCTATAAAACAGGTACATCTTGCTTAAGTTGTGGTCAATAATTTGAACTCTATACATTCTCTCAACCACCTCTCAACAGAATGACTAAGAGGAGGAACCCCCAAAATAGGAAAGACTCAGAGACTGTGACTTCTGCCACAGATTTACAAATGGATATAGATATAAGCAAGATATCAGGAACAGACTTCAGGGTAACAGTTATGAAGACAATAGCTAGAATGGAGAAATCGATTAATGGCAACATAGAATTTCTAAGGGCAGAAATGAGAGCTGATCTGGCAAAACTTAAAAATGCTATCAGTGAGGTCCAATCTAATCTAGATACTCTAACAGCTAGGTTAAACAAGGCAGAAGAATGAATTCGTGATCTAGGAGACAAACTGATAGAAAAGAAGGAACACAGGGAGGCCTGGAACAAACAGGTTAAAATCTATGAAAACAGAATCAGAGAGATAAGCGATACCATGAAATGTTCCAGTGTCAGAATTATTGGGATCCCTGAGAGGGTGGAGAGAGAGGGCTAGAAGACATATTTGAGCAATCCGTAGCTGCGAACTTCCCTAATCTGGGGAATGAAACAAGCAATCATGTCCTAGAGGCAGAGAGGATCCCTCCCAAGATCAAGGAGAACAGACCAATGCCCCAGCATGTAATAGTAAAACTCCCAAATCTTAGAAGCAAGGAAACCATCTTAAGGGCAGTTAGGGAGAAAAGATTCCTTATGTACAGAGGAAGGAATATCAGAAAAACATCAGACCTATCCAGAGACCTGGCAAGCCAGAAAGGCCTGGCAAGACATATTCAGGGTATTAAATGAGAAGAATATGCAGCCAAGAATACTTTATCCAGAGAGGCTATCATTTAGAATGGATGGAGAGATATAGAGCTTCCAGGACTGGCAAAAACTGAAAGAATATGTGACCACTAAGCCAGCCCTGCAAGAAATATAAAGGGGGGTTCTACAAAAGGAGAAAGACACCAAGAGTGATATACAACAGCAATTTACAGGGACAATCTATAAAAACAAGGTCTTCACAGGCAACACGATGAAAATAAAATCATATATTTCAATAATCACTCTCAATGTGAATGGCCTAAATGCTCCCATAAAATGGCACAGGGTTGCAGATTGGATAAAAAGACAGGACCCATCCATATGCTGTCTAAAAGAGACTCATTTTGAACCTAGAGATACATCCAGACTGAAAGTGAAGGGATGGAGATCTATCTTTCATGCCAACGGACCTCAAAAGAAAACTGGGGTAACAATTCTTATATCACACAAATTAGATTTTAAACTAGAGACTGTAGTCTAGAGATAACAGAAGGACACTATATCATTCTTAAGGGGTCTATCCAACAAGAAGATCTAACAACTGTAAATATCTACGCCCCCAACATGGGAGCAGCCATCTATGTAAGCCAACTATTAACCAAAATAGTCATATTGATAACAATACATTAATTGTAGGAGACCTCAAAACTCCACTCTCAGCAATGGACAGATCATCTAAGCAGAAAATCAACAAAGAAACAAGAGCTTTGAATGACACCCTGGACCAGATGGGCCTCATAGATATATACAGAACATTCCACCCTAAAACAACAGAATACTCATTCTTCTCAAGCGCACATGGAACTTTCTCCAGAATTGACCACATGCTGGGTTACAAATCAGGTCTCAACCAATACCAAAAGATTGAGATCATCCCCTGCATATTCTCAGACCATAATGCTTTAAAACTGGAACTCAATCACAAGAAAAAATTTGGAAGACATTCAAACACTTGGAAGCTAAAGATCCCTCTGCTCAAGAATGTTTGGGTCAACCAGGAAATCAAAGAAGAACTTAAACAATTCATGGAAACCAATGAGACTGAAAACACATTGGTCCAAAACCTATGGGATACTGCAAAGGTGGCCCTAAGGGGGAAATACATAGCCATCCAAGCCTCACTCAAAAAACAGAAAAATCTTGAATTCACCAACTAACTTTACACCTTAAAGAACTGGAGAAAAAACCACAAATGATGCCTAAGCCATGTATCAGAAGAGAAATAATTAAGATTAGAGCTGAGATCAATGAATTAGAAACCAAAAATACAGTAGAGCAGATCAACGAAACTAGAAACTGGTT
Organism: Neomonachus schauinslandi; assembly: GCF_002201575.2. Classification (NCBI taxonomy): domain Eukaryota; kingdom Metazoa; phylum Chordata; class Mammalia; order Carnivora; family Phocidae; genus Neomonachus; species Neomonachus schauinslandi. The sequence goes on from NC_058404.1 coordinate 94,026,814, forward strand.
CTTTGAAAGAATTAATAAGATCAATAAACCACTGGCCAGACTTATCCAAAAGAAAAGAGAAAAGACCCAAATTAATAAAATTATGAATGAAAGGGGAGAGATCACGATGAACACCAAGGAAATAGAAACAATTATTAGAAATTATTATCAACAACTATATGCCAATAAATTAAGCACCCTGGATGTAATGGATGCCTTCCTGAAAACCTATAAACTCCCGAGACTGAAACAGGAAGAAATTGACAACCTGAATAGGCCAATAACCAGTAACGAGATTGAAGCAGTGATCCAAAACCTCCCAAAAAACAAGAATCCAGGGCCTGATGGATTCACTGGGGAATTCTACCAAACATTCACAGAAGAAATAATACCTATTCTCCTGAAGCTGTTTCAAAAAATAGAAACAGAAGGAAAGCTTCCAGACTCATTCTGTGAGGCCAGCATTACCTTAATCCCCAAATCAGGCAAAGACCCCATCAAAAAGGAGAATTTCAGACCAATATCCCTGATGAATATGGATTCCAAAATTCTCAACAAAATCCTAGCTAATAGGATCCAACAGTACATTAAAAGGATTATCCACCATGACCAAGTGAGATTTATCTCTGGGATGCAAGGGTGGTTCAACATTTGCAAATCAATGTGATAGAACATATTAGTAAGGGCGCCTGGGTGGCTCAGTTGGTTAAGCGACTGCCTTCGGCTCAGGTCATGATCCTGGAGTCCCGGGATCGAGTCCTGCATCGGGCTCCCTGCTCGGCAGGGAGTCTGCTTCTCCCTCTGACCCTCCTCCCTCTCATGCTCTCTGTCTTTCATTCTCTCTGTTTCAAATAAATAAATAAAATCTTTAAAAAAAAAAAAACATATTAGTAAGGAGAGAGAGAAGAAAAATATGGTCCTCTCAATTGATGCAGAAAAAGCATTTGACAAAATTCAACATTCTTTCCTGATTAACACATTTTAGAGTATAGGGATAGAGGGAACATTGCTCAATTTCATAAAATCCATCTATGAAAAACCCACAGCAAATATAATTCTCAATGTGGAAAAGATGAGAGCCTTTCCCTTAAGATCAGGAACAAGACAAGGATGCCCACTCTTGCCACTATTGTTCAACATAGTACTAGAAGTCCTAGCAACAGCAATCAGACAACAAAAAGAAATAAAAGGTATTCAAATTGGCAAAGAAGAAATCAAACTCTCTTTCTTGACAGATGACATGATACTTTATGTAGAAAACCCAAAAGACTCCACCCCCAAATTACTAGAACTCATACAGCAATTCAGTAACTGGGTAGGATACAAAATCAGTGCACAGAAATCAGTTGCTTTCTTATATACTAACAATGTAACTATAGAAAGAGAAATTAGAGCATCAATTCCATTTACAATAGCACCAAAAACCATAAGATACCTCGGAATAAACCTAACCAAAGAGGAAAAGGATCAATACTCCAGGAACTACAGAACACTCATGAAAAAAAATTGAAGGAGACACAAAAAGATGGAAAAACATTCTCTACTCATGGATCAGAATAATAAACATTGTTAAAATGTCTATGCTGCCCAGAGCAATCCTATACCTTCAACATCATCCCTATCAAAATACCAATGGCATTTTTCAAAGTGCTGGAACAAATAACCCTAATATTTGTATGGAATCAGAAATGACCTCGAATCACCAAGGAAATGTTGAAAAAGAAAAACAAAGCTGGGGGCATCATGTTGCCCTATTTCAAGCTATATTACAAAGCAGTGATCACCAAGACAGCATGGTACTGGCACAAAAACAGAAACATAGACCAATGGAACAGAATAGAGAGGCCAGATATGGACCCTCAACTCTATGGTCAAATAATCTTCAACAAAGCAGGAAAAAATATGCAATGGAAAAAAGACAGTCTCTTCAATAAATGGTGCTGGGAAAATTGGACAGCTATTTACAGAAGAATGAAACTCGACCATTCTCTAACACCATATACAAAGATAAACTCAGAGTGGATGAAAGACCTCAATGTGAGAGAGGAATCCATCAAAATCCTAGAGGAGAACATAGGCAGTAACCTCTTCAACATAGGCCACAACTTCTTTCAAGACACGTCTCCAAAGGCAAGAGAAACAAAAGTGAAAATGAACTTTTGAGACTTCATCAAAATAAAAAGCTTCTGCACAGCAAAGGAAACTTTCAACAACACAAAGAGGCAACCCACAGAATGGGAGAAGACATTTGCAAATGACACTACAGACAAAGGGCTGATATCCAAGATCTATAAAGAACTTCTCAAACTCAACACCCAAAAAACAAAAAATCAAGTCTAAAAATGGGCAGAAGACATGAACAGACACTTCTCTGAAGAAGACATACAAATGGCTAACAGACACATGAAAAAATGTTCATCATCATTAGTCATCAGGGAAATTCAAATCAAAACCACATTGAGATACCACCTTACATGAGTTGGAATGGCAAAAATTGACAAGGCAAGAAACAACAAATGTTGGAGAGGTTGTGGAGAAAGGGGAACCCTCTTACACTGTTGGTGGGAATGCAAGTTGGTATAGCCACTTTGGAAAGCAGTGTGGAGGTGACTCAAAAAATTAAAAATAGAGCTACCCTTTGACCCAGCAATTGCACTACTGGGTATTTACCACAAAGACACAGATGTAGTGAAAATAAGGGCCATATGCACCCCAATGTTCATAGCAGCAATGTCCGCAATAGCCAAACTGTGGAAAGAGCTGAGATGCCCTTCAACAGATGAACAGATAAAGAAGATGTGGTCCATATATACAATGGAATATTACTCAGCCATCAGAAAGGATGAATACCCAACTTTTACATCAACATGGTTGGGACTGCAGGAGATTATGCTAAGTGAAATAAGTCAAGCAGAGAAAGTCAATTATCATATGGTTTCAATTATTTGTGGAACATAAGGAATAGCATGGAGGACATTAGGAGAAGGAAGGGAAAAATGAAGGGGGGGGAATCTGAGAGGGAGATGAACGATGAGAGACTATGTACTCTGAGAAACAAACTGAGGGTTTTAGAGTCTACGGGGGATGGGTGGATGGGTTAGCCTGGTGATGGGTATTAAGGAGGGCACGTACTGCATGGAGCACTGGGTGTTATAAGAAAACAATGAATCGTGGATCACTACATCAAAAACCAAAATTAAAAAAAAGAAGTATACAGATATAAGATGTTGATTCATAATAAATGTATTTCCATTGTAAATCAGGATTTTAGGAATCTTTAGGGATTTTTCAGATAGTAGGTAACTTTAAATTTGATGTAAGTGACAATTTATTTTGTAATGGGCCATTCTTTACAGATTTCCTGAGGTAAGGAAATTCAAGAGCAATTATATGGACATCTACAATTTGTTTTAGGTGGCACTTACTCAAAAACATTTACTCCTAATGGTTATGATAATGGCATTATTTGGGCCACGCAGCACTCCCGGTAATACTCCATGAAGAAAACAAGCATGAAGATAATCCCATTCAACAGATTAGCCATTGGAGAAGGACAGCAACACCACGTTGAAACAGAATATGACTAAGTCATTTTACCCTGAGAATTAAACTGTTAATTTCTGTTAGTCCACACAGTTTCAGTCATTTTTCTGAAAGTTTCATTTTCTCTTATTATATTTATGAATTTTAAGTCTTTTATTAAGAGTATTTAGCCTTACATGGAAACTAAATTCACTTTGGATTATAGTCCAAATTACTGAACTCAGGGTTGTTTAAAATTTGTTTATTTAAGAAGATAACATTTTAGCTTATTTCTTAAATTTATAATAATAAAACTGTTGCCATATTTTGCATTTTAATGATAACATGTCATTTTGTCTTGGTGATTTATTTGTTTGTATTATTTCTTAAATGTTTTAGTTTATACTCATAAAATCAGAGTAAATTCTAGCATTTCAAATGCCTAAGTATTTTTTCCATGTTTATTGACCCCAAGTCATTCAACTTTCATTCTTCTTTTTAAATGGAGAGAATTATATCTTTTTATTCTTGTTTTGGTCATAGGCTGGAGACATTTAAAAGACCATTTCAAAAGTGATCTGCTTTTTTTAAATGACTTTATCTGAAGAGAGGAATATAGTATTTTTCCTTTGAGACAATGGACTTGCAAAGCCTCACTTCATTTTAAGAGTAAAAAGAAACCATGTTGGGAACTCCACTAACAGTTTTATGCTGGTGGTAATTTATCTACATGCCATTTCAATAAACATTTTGTTTCCTAAAACTAGATACATGGTACCTTCTATTGATCATTAAAAACCATCATTTTCCTTCAATTCAGTAATTCCAATTGGGCAATCGTTAGTAGTTGCTAAGTTCTTAGTTTATGCTGAATCTTATACTTGACTCTGAGGGAGTTATGAAGAAAATGGAAATCATAGCTTTTGTTCTCCAGGGGATATAAGACAAATACAGGAGAATACAGTTTAGGCCAAAAAGACAAAATTTGGTATAAGAACATAAACACAAGTCACAATCACGTAACCAAGGTTCATGGTACCCAAAGTACAACTGGACCTATAGGGTTGTTTGGGGATTCTCTCAGAAAAAACTTTTAGCTCCAGACCCCTATAGCCAGATGTGGGCACCCTGGGAGTACTGTATGCATTTCAGAACAGTGAGCCTTAGGCAACAATCTGCTCTCTCTCTCACACTGGTAACTGATGCGGTGAGTGGAATGGAACCATAACTTCATTCTGAATCCAGGGATATTGAGATTTTAGCAACCAGAGATAGGAATTGGCAACTTTCTGTAAGGAATAGCAAAGTCCATGTAAATTGGCATAAAGCTGACCTTCTCTCAATGAATACCTCCTTGCTGGCAGGAGATGGTGGAAGGTACATGAAGAGTTACATATTGGCTTTCATTTTTTATTTTCTTTAGAGAGAGAGAGGGAGAATGCGTGTGTGTGAGGGGGAGGGGCAGAGGGAGAGGGAGAGAGAGAAGCCACTGAGTGTGGAGCCCCGTGCAGGGCTTGATTTCATGACCCTGAGATAATGACCTGAGCTGAAATCAAGAGTCAGAGGCTTAACCGACTGAGCCACCCAGGTGCCCCTACATAGCGACTTTTAAAACTTCCACCAGGATATGAGACCTTGTATCTACTCACATTTCAGGCCACAGTAGGTTGCCTGTTAATGCTTAAATTCAAAATAGTGAGAAGTAAAATCCAACCTTGTGACCAGAAGGAGGAGAACCAGTAATGGGCATGAGCAGCCCTGGTCATGAAATAGCTGGCAGCATCTATAGCAGTGGTTACACTGGTTCCATTTTATAAGTATTTCTTTCCTTGCAAACCTTGCAAACTTGTGTAAATTTGTTACTACTTTGGAACGATTAACAAGATACTTGCCCTCTCTGCCATAGGACCAAAGAAAGAGAATAATGACATATATGTACCATAGCCAATAATAGTAGGTTATATGCCACTGTAGGTTTCAACATCTTAACATTGCACATATTGGCCTTTTAATTTTTCATGTTACCATATATTGCTCACGTGAATATACCTTAGAATTTTATAAAGACAGAAGTAAAAAGTCTCCCCTGGGAGGTAATGGTCTGTTAAGGAGAAAAGACTAGGACAGACATAACAATGATACAAGGTTGAATGTAGAATGTTATTTCGGACACAGGAAGATCAATAAAGTTGGTGGTGCTGGAAAGCAGTGTTCCTGAGAGCTTGAAGGATAAGTAGGATCTCAACAGACAATAATAATTGCTAAACTTATTTAGTATGTTTACTGTGCATCAGGATCTGCTTTGTGTCATTTACTTACCTCACTTATTCGCTGTAAACCTCACGCTATAAATTATGGACAAATGTACTGAATCTGACACACCACACAGTTGGTAAGTAATAGAGCTGGAATTCAAACTCAGGGAGTCTCACTCTAGGACCATTATATTCCAGTGCCTCCTACCCTGTTGAAATAGAACTAAAAGAGGGGCGCCTGGGTGGCTCAGTTGGTTAAGCCTCTGACTCTTGATTTTGGTTCAGGTCATGATCTCAGGATTGTGAGATCGAGCCCTGCATTGGCTTCCCGTTCAGCACAGAGTTGGCTTGAGATTCTCCCTCTCCTCCTGCCCCTCCCGCTGCTTGCGCACATGCTCTAAATTAATTAATAGTTAATTAATTAATTAAATCTTTAAAATAAAAAAAATGGAACCTGAAAGAGAAATTAAGGAGGAGTGTACAAATGGGAAATGTGTGGCTGTCTTCCAGGAGTAATGCTGAGGTCAGTTTATTAGTGTGTAAGCTATTTTTAAGGGGAAGTGAGCCAATGGGTTTAAAATAAAAATTTGGGTCAGATAGATATAATAATATATATGATCAAAATCACTGAAGCAAGAGAAAAATATAGAAAAGTAACATTTGAGGAATGTGAAAATTTAAAAAAATTGTATAAGGAGTTGTCTCATATGAGTTGTTTTGTAAATTCGAAATTTATAATATGGGTAATGACCAGATTCTAGAGTGAAGTTCTTCTTTACTTTTTATTCTTATCACTGTAAACCTTTTCAGAAAGATTTGCCTACAATCATGGAAATATAGGAATATAGTATATCTCTATGAGAAAAGGAGTTTTAGGTGGTTGTTTAAATTTCTAAAATAGTATATTAGCATGCATCATGGTAAATTTTCACAACGATGTGTATGTCAACCTTTTACTTGAAATAGAATATCTTTTTTTTTTTTTAAAGATTTTATTTATTTATTTGACAGAGAGAGACATAGCGAGAGCAGGAACACAAGCAGGGGGAGTGGGAGAGGGAGAAGCAGGCTTCCCGCTGAGCAGGGAGCCTGATGTGGGACTCGATCCCAGGACCCTGGGATCATGACCTGAGCCGAAGGCAGACGCTTAACAACTGAGCCACCCAGGCGCCCCATTGAAATAGAATATCTTGTGCTTTTGCATAAATCTTTCTAATGACGTTGTTTCAAGGTATAATGAGACCTTTTGTTTGGCTTAATGCTCTTTTAATTTGAGAGAAAAACATTGAACCTTGCTCTATTTTCCGTCTCAGTAATATCTGACAGACGGTGTAGAAATCATGAATGTGGCACTTTTCATGTGTATGAAAAGGGCTTGGCTTTATCTCATATCTTTTGTGCCAACCAAACATGCCAGTATTCAAATTCCCAAATAGGCCATCAAGACCATATGCCTAATTAAATATGACTGGTCTCCTAGTGTCCTCATTATCATTATTTTAAGAGAATATTGGCGTGAGTATATTTATCAGTAAAACTGACTTAAGCTATTAGGATTTGAACATTAATTTGAGTTAGTATCTCAAGATACTTTATTTGTCCTTAACTTTGGCACTAATAAAACAATGTCCTTGGCACTAATGACATAAACATATCTGTAAAATAGAGATTAATTATTCAATTTACAAACTCATTTCTACCTTACAGAGCTATTTACTTCATTCTTAATGAGATAACTATTATCCTGCCTATTTGCTTTGAATTTCAAGGAAAATTATTTTTCTTAATGGCCTAGCCATAGGTTTAATTTATACATATACAAATCTACCATGCCATAAAAGATATTTCCATATCAATATATGGAATAACCATAGACACAATTAGGAATAAGAAATTTAAATTAAATGAACTGTTGTGCTGCTTTGCTCTTGTTGTTGTTGTCGTTGTTTTTTCCTTTTTTTTTGCCTCTGATTTCACAAATGTACAGTTTTAGTACTAGTCTTGGGACAGAGATTTGACCTTAATGCATTCTTGGTTGAAATGAATTACCAAAAAAATAAATAAATAAATAAAATCTATGTATACATTTCTACATGATTTATACGATTAATGTTGAATAAAAGGGCTTATAATGAATTAACTCAAATAACCCAAGGGTGATTAGAAAGAATAAATGAGTCAATTCTAAGTAAACATTATAAAGAAATATTTCAGATTTGTTCACTGCTAAACACAATGTTTACTAAATTACTTGACACCTAGTAGATGTCTAGAAACAAGGTTTGAATAAACAAATGAAGTAAGTTCCAATGGAATGATGGATCCTGCATTTCTATTAAAATGCTTAAATTCTAGCAAGGTGTAGCACAAGACTTGGGTGCTCTAAATTTCTAACTTCTCCAAAGAAACATAACTACACATAAAGTTATAACTAAACATTTTATCAGTTGATAAGTATAAACATTGTTAAAAATTATTACAGAAGACAATTTAGGGGCTACAAACAAACTTTGACATTTCATGAAGCAAATAGTCTCCATCTGAAGAACTGCAAAATGGGTGAAAGGCAGAAAGCTTTTATAAGATGAAGAGAAAAGAATAAGGAAGAGGAAAATGGAAGACAACTGATGGGCTAGGGTCACATGGTCAAACTTGTTTGGGGTGAGAAGGAACAAGAAAAAAAGTCTAGAGCCCAGAGTTTGCCTGGTGTTTAGGGATGGTCAGTCAAGCAGAGCATTTATAAGGGACACAAAAGTTATGTAAGCTTTAGTTTGCTGAAGTGGCATCCCTGGGTAGGAAGAGCTCTATCTTGGGCTTAAAAAGTTGTTCATGAGTTGACTGATTTAGTCGGCGCTTATTTGGGGGATACTAATATGACTGTATGTAAGAGTTGTTCAGATCTAGGGGAAAAGACTCTGAATATTGATGAACAATATAAAACACAAAATAAAAAGAAATAGAAGGATTTTAAACTGGTGTTTGTTTTTGTATCAGCTGAGACTGTTTATTAAGCTCTAAGGTGAGGGACCTTTAAAAAAAAAACAACTAAAATATTTACCATAGGCTAAATGGAATTGTCACAGGTTCTCAACTAACTGCTATATAAAGCTGAACATTAGCATTTCAAAATGAGAACATTACTTGATTGAGTGAAAGGTGGAGAGAAATCAGATCAAATGGAAGTTTCCTGAGTAGAATACTAAAATACAGATCTAAAGTAAAGAAACAGTATGTATGACTGGTGAATAAAAAGAAAGGAGAACATGGCATTGTACAAAAAACTCTCAAAAGAGTTGTTTTGAGAATAAGCAAAAAACAAATCAAATAATTTGAATACTTTAATGTTGCTTTCTCTCTTATTTAGAGAAATAGTTAAAATATTATCAATGAATTTAGAGAAGATGATATATATTCCAAAAGAGATACACATCATTTTTTTTTTTAAGTTCTTTTCCTAAAACTTGATATAATCTCTGATGCATGAATTACCTTTATCCCTCATTCCTGAAGTCTTCAGAGCGGAACAAAGCTTTCCATCACAATGGCACCGAATTGGCTCTGCTCCAGGGACAAAGGCTGCACCCTGTGGGCACACGGAGCCCTGCTCAGAAAGGAAATATATAGGATTTAGGAATTTTGGAAGCAATAAAGTCGCATTTATTGCCAGTCTTTCTATAGCCAGCAAATTTCTTGAACCAAAGATAAAAATAAATTCGAAATCTATATTCCTGTATGTGTATTTATTTATTTTTAATTGCCCTCTCCAATCTCCCAGTAAAATGCATTTTATGGTGTAGATGCTAATTATCAGGTTTTAAATATAAAAATAATGATGATGATAAAAGTAACAACAATATGAGTAACTGAATAAATGGTTTACACATTACCTGACTGAATTCTCAAACAAATCTCATCGTTAATTATTATGAGCATTTTATAGCCCATGAAACTGACGTCCAAGATTATACAGGATATAATCAAGTTTATGCAGGTTAAGAACATTGGTTTGTCTAACTCCTAAGCATGTGCTTCAACCTCCATGCTAGACTCTTAACACTGTGATCTGGAATGGTTTCTGAAGAGAGGCTCTGCTGCTCTTAAAGGGCTGCCAATGCGTGTGGCTGAACCCTGAACGGACTCCTGATTCAGAGACTCCTGTACGTTTTACACAGGCTTATTATTCATTATTTTGTGTGCAATCTGGGGTCACCCATATCATCTGAGGTCCTCTAGGTAATATGAATTCATTAACTTAATTTAGGTACCCTTAATATAATAGAGCAATAACTTACCTCTGTTTACTTTACCTCCGCTTACTACATAATAGGCTAACATTTGGTAAGCGTTGACTGAGAATGAAGAACTCTTCTAGATAACCTGCCTGTATTAACTCATGAAGTCCTTCCCACAATTCTTCAAGGCAGAGAGGGCCAGCTTCATGGACACATGACCTGCACTGTTCCACAGCGGTTCAAGTTCAGAAGGGCCTGGACTTGGTGTAATGATATGCCATCATCATTTTGATATTCTAAATAATTTTATCAATGAACATGTGCTGTTTAGTAAAGGCTGATGGGACATTGAAGCATGCACAAGAACCGAAGAGGTACATGCAATATGCATGCCCCGTTTTTTGCTACCTTATTTGCATATAGCATTCATGATGTCCTAAGAGTATACAATTCCAGTGGACCCACACTGGCATGGGAAGTCAGGGAGATTCAAACCAAGTGCAAGGTTAGCAGGTTACATCTATCATGGAGTGAGCAGAGGTGCTGATAGCGATGAGAGGCCAAGCATTCTCTTCGAACCAAAACTTACTTTGAATCCAGAAAAATGTGATGGTACTTCAAGAAACATGATCATGTCACTTTCCTGTATTAATTAACCATTTATGTTAAAAGGGTGATATAGGAAGGAAGAAAAAGATAGGGCAAACCATTTTTCCTTTTGTCCTTCCTTACTCGTCAGTAAGCTGTAGCTAGAGAGTATTGGTAGAATGTGTGCCTCTCAAGAAATAAAAAAAAAAACAGGTGAGTTTGTTTTGTGCAGTATTTGGAGTCTTTGGGTAAGAGCAAAATACATATACATGTATAAGCTGTGGGATAAAAATTGTGTAATATCAATGATTCCATCCATACACAGGTTAAATGTTCTCAAATTTGTATGTAAACTGGCTTTGCATACCATAAAGATGAGTGATATAATTTGTGCTAATAATTTAAACTTTTAATTTTTCTGTACTTAAAATGATAATAAACAGGTTATAAAAAACATCCAGCCAAGTCAAGAGAGATAGATTATAAAAGAAAAAAAGCATTATACTTTAGTACCTTTAACAATAACTTTTTTTCCTGCTTGTGGAACATGGGGCCTCACATTTTCATTGTGCAATGGATCTTGCTTATCATTTAACTAGCCCTGTAGGAATATGTTACTATTATCATTTCTGTGTTACAGATGAGGAAACCAAGACCCAGGGAGATTAATTAACTTGCTCAGTGTTAAACAGGTCATAAATAATGGAAGAATTTGAAGCCAGATGGTAAAGTGTCAGACTCCATCATCTAATCATCTAAATCACTATATCAAACAGCATAGTATAGTGGAAATAACACAGGATTTAAAATCATGACTGAAAAAAAATAAAAAATAAAAAAACAAAATCATGACTGAAAATAAGGCTTGCCCCTCAGCTTAATCTATGCAAAAGTCCCTTAAAGTTACTGTGATACAACATTTTATCCCAGAAAGGATTATTAATACTTACAGGTTTGCTAAGATATGCAAATGAATAATGTAGGTGAAAACATTTTAAAACCAGGGAAGCATTATGCAGATACTAGTTACAAGAGTTGGACTATTTTTAATGTTTACATGCGACCAACTTGCATGTAAATAAAATGAAACTTTTAGGAAATAATTAATGTTTGGAGGTTATTGCCAAAACCCCAGTGCAACAGGCATTTTTGAAAAACATGCATATTGATTAGAAAAATGAAATAAATTATCCCCATCATTCAGTTTGGATAATTAATACATGCATTATTTGCAAGAATAATTCTGGTAAATACCTCTCCCTTTCATCCAACACTTTATACTACCTGAAATAAGGATTCCGATAAAAGTCTAACTCTCACAACTTCGTAACTAAATCGAAATGCCTCTCAATAAATTTTCACCTTTCTTCAATAAAATAAATTCTTAATTAAGTTCTCTAGGCTCACTTATGTACTTAAATGCAATCTTTTGTGGATCATATGCCTATGCTTCCACATTTATATGATACTTAAATAGATATCATCAAAGAAAGTTTACTCATTATCTATTCAGTACATGACATTAGCTAAGAATTTTCTTTAATTTTTAGTTTAGTGAATTATATAGTTTCTCACCTAAAATTTGGAGATTATGTACTAGTGATCAATGTAAAAAAATATTAAACATTTCAAAAAAGATTAAACTTCAAACTTTTTAGTGGAGGGAGGAGAACTTGTGAATGTTGAACTCAACTTGGCTCTCGGCTTAAGTTAGTCCAATTTGTAAGACAAAAATTAGAAAATGGGAAGAAGTCAATTTATAAATGTGCAGATGAAAAGCGAATTAAAGGCCTTTGGTGGAAATGGCTTGAAGACTTTTCTGTGAAAACATTATCATTTTCATTTTCTGGGGAAACAAACGATACGTTCTAATTTGCAGAGCAGAGATTGTTAGTATTTTTCTATCGACAAGAAGAAAAATAAATTTTCTGACTATTCAGCTACTCCTGGTCTCAGGTGTGAGGACAGGAACTTTTACTGGCAAATCCCTGCAAACTGACTTTTCTTTTATTCTGAAGGAACTTACTTCCTTTAACTAAAGGGAATAAAATGAAAATGACTTTGGTCTTGGCCTGTCAGTACTTTAACAAACATTAAAACTGTGTATATCCAAAATCCTGTCAGGATAATTTGCACTTTCTGAGATGATGTCCATAAAATTAAATAATACTGATTTTCTGGGATTTCCAGACTGAATTCCTGGAGTTAAAATTAACTTTGTGTCTTTTTCTCTTTACACTTACGTCTAATTCACAGATTTTTTTTTGTCTTCATTTTTCATGTTTCTTTGCTCTCTCTGAGTCTTTGCTCCAGATACGGCTTTAGGTGTTATTTTTCCATTTCTATGAATCAGTAGCATGAAATAACTGCATAATGTATCTTTAAAATATTCTCTGTACTGGACACTTTCACTATTTATATGATTTAGTTCTCACATTAACCCTTTAAAATAATTGATACCAAGATTATTATTATATTTGAAAATGATGCTCAGATAAATACATCACAAAACAGCATGCATTTAGTGAGAGATGAACTTCTCAGACACAAGGGCATATGTGCTTTCAACCCTAGCATTTTATCCCTCCCTGTTTCCCCAGGGTTGATCTATCTCTTGGAATGCCTCCATTTCTTTATTTCTACCCCAGTCTTGGTGGTTCTCTTGCTCTCCCTTTCTGTACATTGTTGGTTGTGCTTCTTCTGATTTTTTTGTTACTTTCTCATTTTTTCTTCCCTTCTTAACCCTGTTGGATCTTTATCTGAGTTACAAAGACACGGTTATAAAACTACTTTATCTGAGTAGTTTTATAACAAATCTGGTAGCATTTTTAGTAAGTACGGAATTAAGTTTTGTGGACCCTGTTGCCATTTTTCAACATGTAAGGAGACTCCCCGCCCCATGTTTGTTGCTACCAAATATATATACTTGATATATATATGCATATAATGTATATATGAATGAATTATAAGTGTTAGACTTATAAGACTTCATGCTATTTCTCCCCTTCTGCATTTTTCTTCCTTTCTCTTTTAACCTTTCTTTCCCCTTAAACTCTGCCTTAAGATTTTATTTTGCAATTACTCTGCATGTAAATATATCAAGAAAGAGATATAATTACAGTATAATTACAGACACACATATTTAAGGATAAAAAATAAATGGGTCAGAATAATTACAGACATACATATTTAAGGATAAAAAATAAATGATTCCTATCTCAGAAAACAAAACAAAAAATAATCAATATTTCCCCTTTTAAAATTCTACTTTTGGAAATGGTTCCTACTTAGAAAGACTTCCAAGCCTAAATATTTAAAGACCTTTCATTTTTAAAGTCTCTTGTTCTAAAAATAAGTGGTGATTCAAAGGATAAAAAGTATCAGCATGATACAGTACGCTACATTCCTCTTTTCTTTTTCTGACAGCAATGTTTTACTTTATTGTGTTAGCACCTTTGTGTTTGTTTATAAATAAAAAATGATTTCTGGTCACAAATGAATACAGCAAAGGCTGTGTTCATTTACAAGGAATGGAATGATGACGCAGTTAAGCTATAGTGCAGGAAAGTAGAAAATAATGCCTGCCATTTGCATGTGAGATGCATCTCTACCCTTTTCAAGCTTCTGCTCCCTTTTCATTTGCATCTCTATGTAAAAGATACTGGTTGCCGAAATAAATAGCCACATTAGACAAGCCTGCACAGCTGCTGGGCAAGTAAAGTTTATTAAAACCTTAGGGTAGAGAGCTAAAGTACATGCTCAACTTTTCTAATGTCATAGGAACCAACAAAGTGTATATATTCATTATTATCTTTTCTAAGTCACACATCACACAAACCTATATATTATCATCCAATAGATGCACTGGATTTTACAGTTGTCAAGTGCAAAGCTGATGTATCTGTATGTGTATAAATATATTTCGCAATTAAAATTGTTAGTGAAGTGCAGACAAAAAACAGGCATAAAGATTCTTACACCAAAGACTTCTCCACATTTTTGGTACTCTGTAAAGACACTTCTGTGTGGGCAAATTCTCAAATTAGAAACATATAGGTCCCAGCAAAAAAATAAAAGATTGTGAAATAATATTTCAACTAGTCATACTGGAAAGAGTTCATCTGGTTTTTGGCAATTTTTGAAAATTGATAACTTATAGGCAATTAGTTTATCCACTACTGTAAGTAATGAGCATTGATAAGAATGTAGCTTTGGATTCTGTGTTGGGGCCAGTAACCTGTCACAGGAAATGAAACACGTAAGGAACTGTGTAGTGTCTTGAGCAGAGTTACATTCAGTAGTTATTAGCTATTAATACATTTAATATTATTACCTTCATGTTGTTATTATTATCTTATTGTTAGAGGTCATCTCCATATATGATTCTTTGTGAAAATATGTATAAGTCTTATAATTATGTGGACACTCACCAAAAAAAAAAAAAAGGCACATCATGTTTCTCATTGATTTGCCTGTGTGTGTCCATCATTTCATGTATTTTTATATCTAACCTGTGCCCTGTGGTCAAGATTATGGGATCTGGAGCCACGTTGTCTGGGTTAGAATCTCAGCCATGCCTCTTATCAATTGTATGATCTTGGGCAAGTCACTTAATCTCTCTGTCTCCGATTTCCTCTGTAAAGTGGGGATAAAAATAGTACCTTCCACAAAGGATATTCATGAGGATTCTGTGAGTTAATATATGTAACTATGTTAGTGTAGTGCTTGGCACTGAGCACCAAATAGCTTTTAGATATTTTCTGCCTATGTGCTTCATTTTGTTTTTTAAGATTTTCTTTTATCAAGAAAGGTGATAAAGACAATATGTATAAAAAGAAAAAAATTAAATTACATATGTAATACCTTGGAAATGTCTGCATCTGTTATCCATTGCTTTCCTAGTAACTATGAGTAAAAAGGCATATGATACATTGAATTGTATTGATGCATGGACACAGCGTTTTTAAATTTTCCTGAGAGATACGTAAGTGGATTAATAGAGGGAAAATAATTATTTTATTCACAAAGTCACTGTGGAAAATATTTTTAGTTCTTTGAAGTGTTTTTCCCCCTCTCAACTAATTATCAAGTAGCTGCCTGATTGCTGATGATTGATGACTGATGGAGAGGAGGTTCAGCAGGTGCTAATAGTTTGGTTAGCATAAGTGGTTCTGAGGAAAGAGCTGCACATTTTTGAGGCAAACAGAGCTACAGAAGATTCTCTCAAGGGTGATGATTTGGAGGGTACATGTAGAATTTGTGTTACAAATGAAAAGAGTGGGAACTGAAGATTGTCTTAAATGTAATTGCTAATGATAATAATAGTTCTGCTTCTGACGATGATGCATTAAAAGGGTATTTTAAACTTTGAGGAGACAAAAGAAAGTCAAGAGAAACTTAGAGACAAACCACGCTTCCCTAATCTGATGCTTTAAAAAAAAAAAAGAAAGAAAAACCTGTAGCTACATACTTGAAAAATATATATATTGTATGGTAAATAAATAATAATATTCAAATAAAAAAAAGTGAATTATAAATAATAAAAAACTGTGGTTTATTGAAAACTTTATTATTTTGCTGGAAATCTGTTCAATTAAAGTTCCAACACACACATAAATGTTCTTGAAAACTTTTCTCCCTCAGTAGTAATTTGCTTATTTAGTTGAGGCACTCTGAAAAAGAGAAAGATAAAATTTGACAGGGTCGGCCAATGGTGGGGAGACACCTGTCACACGTACAGGATGTGAGCAGGAGCCTGTGAGGGGCGGGTAAGACCCTGCCTGTGTCTCACCGTCTCCACGGAGCCTCTGAGTGTTCTGAACACACAGGCAGGAATATCAAAATGGGAGTCAAATTTCCACCACTAGCCGCTATTGAAATAAGTGGCCCCAAGCCGACCACACGGCATCCACCTCCGCTTGAGCCCAAATCTAGATCATATGATTTCAACACACTGTCTCAGTGCCTATGGAAAAAAAGTGAACAAAACAGAGCTTAACAAGGTGGAGGTAGGGAGGGAGTGGTGAACAAAATGACCTGATCTAATAGCCATTCACCAGGCTGTACGCAAGAGGAATATAGAAAGAGAGACAAGATAAAGATAGCTATTCTACCCTAAAGGTCCAGGCCTGGCCTTGCCCTTCCTACAATGTGGAAGGGGGAAATGCAAGAGAAGGTGTTCATGTCTCAATCATCAGTAAACCTGACTACCACTAACTGGCCAATTAGACTCTCACAAAGTATCAGCAATCTCTCTTCCTGAACATGTGCCTGATAACAATCCAGGCAGAACCAGCTGTAATAGCCCCTCTCTCATGGCGGTGCATGACTTGTTTCTTCCCATGGCATGGATTCTTTTCCTATGTGACTAGAAGACATAGGTTGGGCGGAGATTATAATTAATGGAAAAAATCATCAGCTAAATTCAACTGGACACTTATGACATTCCAGACATTCTTCTCAGCAAATAAAATGAATTACCAATTTGATCTTCATGACAGCTTCCTTAGTAAGTGTTGTTATTGCCCCATTTCACAGATCATGAAACTCTGGTACAGAGAGATTAAGAAGCTTGATCAAATTTTTATACTAAGTGGTGGAACCAGAATTTAGTCTGAATCTAAAGCCAACTCCTTAAAAATTATGCTCTACTGTGTCCCATAATTACATAAACAAAGGTCAAATCCCAGAGCCTATGTTACCCGAGGAAAGTTATGTACAGACGGAAATTCTATTGCTTGTCTGATAGAGCTATTGTGAGAATTATATTAAGTCACCTACAAACCCCATCTCTCCGGTCATTTTTCTT
Source organism: Neomonachus schauinslandi (assembly GCF_002201575.2). Taxonomy (NCBI): domain Eukaryota; kingdom Metazoa; phylum Chordata; class Mammalia; order Carnivora; family Phocidae; genus Neomonachus; species Neomonachus schauinslandi. The sequence goes on from NC_058404.1 coordinate 94,044,198, forward strand.
AACCTATATAGCACTCTCTTTTTTTTAAGTTTTTATTTAAATTCCAGTTAGTTAACACACAGTGTAATATTATTTCAGGTGTACAGTGTACTGATTCAAAACTTCCATACATCACCCAGGGCTCATTAACCTCTATAGCACTCTTAATTGCCAAGTGTTCTCTGCTTGTTTGTCCCTCACCCAATAGTCCATTGTTAACCTTACTTCGGATGTGTTCATTGTTCTTTATGGAACCTTTCTTGATAAGCAAGTTTCTCGATTCTATTTACCTTTTCACAAACACATTAATTCTATCTCCTAACTTCAACTGAAATTTGACTATTCCCCTTCCAGCGTTTTTCAGTTGAATTTCCTTTTTATTGCTAAAGGCCTTCACCATGGGGTCTCAAAGCAGGGTCTGTAGATAGAATATGTAGATATGTAGATAGAATATGTGTGTACATATATAATGTATATATAGTACCTACATATAGAAACTATATGTAAAATATTCTATATTGTATATATTATCTATATATTAATCTATATTTTCATTTTCAATCTCCCCCAAATGTGAAGAAAGTCCATGAGTGTTCACCAGGGTATCCCTAAAGAATAGACTAGTGCCTGGAACTTAGTGATCCTTAAAATATATTTGTTGGATAAATGAATGAAAACTGAATTCTCAAGTTATTTATATTTTCTTCTTGTAAATCCTGAGAAGAAAAAATCAAGGAGAATATGTACCACCTCCTAGCATTTATCTCCATAAATATGTAGAAATCCCAGTAGCATATAAAAGCTCAATTTGTTTCATCTAGCAAAGTGAAGAACACTGGCGTCTTTCCTATTGCCGTGCTTCAGATCTTTAATTTTATGAAAAGCACACCTAGGTCTAATTGCATCCAATTAAGATAAAATCAGAATACATTGTTGATGTTATTGACTTCATAAATCTAATGCTCAATTACAAATGACTCCAAACCACTGCCAAGATCTAGACAACTGTTGCGTCTCTTAGAATGTCTTTTGCAAAAACAGCCTGTATTATAAATCACTTTGTATGCAATGAAGGTCAGCTGTCTATAGTTAATGGAATGTTTTCTTGTGGGATAATTTATGTATATTGCCTTTCTTTCATCAGAATACATTTCTGGCTACATATGGCCTGATATTGAAATGTCTCTATATTTGTCAAGACAAATGTTTTACTGGATAAAGGCTTGACTGGAAAAAAAAAAAAAGAAGGGAGGCAGATTGACTCTATAAAATTAAAATTTAGCTTTTAAAATTAATAATAATTATGAGAGTAATGGCATGCTTTTATTTCAAATAGAAAATTTTCAGAAAAATTTAAGACATTTTTGTATGACATAAAAATGGACAAGAGAATATTCAAGCTATGGATTAGGAGAGCTTTCAGTTTTTGAAATAGGAAAAAAGATGAAGTCTAATAGATTATAACAGATATATGTATATAATAGATTACAGATTAATTTAATACTAATATATAATGGATTGATATTAATATAGAATAGATTAATTTAAGAAAATTCACATTTACAAGTAAAAGCTACTGAAGCTTTATGAAGACAAGCATATCAGAAACCTCATTTTCCTAAAATTTATGGCCAAACTGATGACAACAATGTAACGTTGAGCCTGGTGGCCTCTCTAACCAAGGATCTGTTACTGAAGGCAATGATGTGGAATGATCAGGGTTCAAATCCCAAATCAACCACATCCTGCTTTTTGGATCTTAGTCAAGTTTTCTCAACCTCATTTACAACATGCAGGTATTCACGTTTTTGGGTTTTCCTGAGGCTTCAGTGAATGAATACCTATGGCATATTTAAAATAGTACCTGACTCATTGTATTCGCTTTTTAATATTAGCTCTTATTTTCTTTTCATTGCTGAGAAACTTGTCCTGGCAAGTATTTTTCCTTGGCATGAGCAGACATCAAAGCCCTTCTGGTCCTGTCTCAAATCATATCCTGACTTACATGAAAAACAGCAAAGGTTTTAGAGAAATAAAAGATAAGGATAAATATGCCATTACTCATTTCACTATTTAATTATATTATTTTGGACAATCTACTTATCATGCCTAAGACTCATTTTTCTTGTTTTTTAACCATCTACTTATCTACCACGTACTATTGTTTAAGATTATAATTCTGTAATCTTCCTTCACATTTGTAGATTAATTCCAGGCAATATTATAAAGGAAACAAATCAGTAAGAGTGAACTAAACTGCAGTTACAGGAAAAATGTTTATTTTTACTACTTAGGAGAATTTGGGATGTTTATATTCCAGCAATATAATACAGGAAAAAAAAAAACCCAAAGAACAAAAAACCAAAACCAAAACCTGATTTGTAGCATTTGCCAATTTCTGTGGTATAAATTATAAATACCTCCACCAAAGGTAACTTCAAGCAACCGTAAGGCTGTCAATGAACCTGGCACTGGAAAAAGATGCATACAATCGGCTCTCTTAAACCATTATAAGCTGGCTCCATCACATCGCTTTCCATGCAGTAGAAGATTCTTAGCTTGTGCTCCATGTGCAGAGTAGCTTTCCCTAGGGGTAACAAAAAGCTTTCCCTACTACAACATCCATAGAAAAATCCATGATGCCACAACGTCTGCAAATTCTGGAGTAACCCGTTACACAAATGGCTCCGATTTAGTCCTATTATCTACAAAGCATTTTGCAGAGTATAGTGGAGAGGAGAGATAGTATTTTGTAGAATTTAAATGCTGAAAATCTGTTTTTAAATATTCCACTTAGAACAAAATCAAGGAAAAGCTGTGGAGTAAATAATAAGAAACTGGAAGCAAGAATTGGGCACCAAAACAGCAAGATAAATATAAACTGGAGAAAAAGAAAAGCAGTCTGCATTGTATCAGCATTTCTAAGACTTTGATGTGCATACAAATGAACTTGGTCTCTTGTTAAATGCAAATTCTGATTCACTAGCAGTGGGTAGGGGCCTGAGAGTCCACATTTCTAATAGAAATATTGATTCCTCTGGTCTCACAACCACATTTTGAAGAGCAAGGTACTAGATTATTTTAGCTACCTTCAGTTCTTCAATGATAAGAAAAGAAAAACTTACTCCAGAAAAAAAAAAAAAAGTGCAGAGTAAGTAAACAGCACTGAATTGTTTTTAGAAATTGAAAACTCAGTCATCTTCATGGGGTATAAGATAGGGAAGCGGTTCTTTGTTTATCTGTCAGTTTGTTTGATGACTTATCTAGGAGGCAATGCCAAATAGGTTTTGGAAAGCTGGAACAATTTTGTTGAGGCTTGAGAGGGAGGGAGCCAGCTCAGTGCTCTGGACCTTTTTGAAGGAGGCCATCTTTAGCTCACATTGTAACACACCATAAGGGCTGTATGGGTGAAGAAAATCTGTATGTACAAAAGGTACATGAGTGGGCGCCTGGGTGGCTCAGTTGGTTAAGCGACTGCCTTCGGCTCAGGTCATGATCCTGGAGTCCCGGGATTGAGTCCCATGTCGGGCTCCCTGCTCAGCCCGGAGTCTGCTTCTCCCTCTCCCACTCCCCCCTCTTGTGCTCTTTCTCTCTCTCACTCTCTCTCTCAAATAAATAAATAAAATCTTTAAAAAAAAAAAAAACAAAAAACAAAAGGTACATGAGGTGAATCACCTGTCACTACTCAGCAAAAAAGCCCATGGGTCAGCTTGTTTCCCCCCACTTTCTACCACAAACAGAGTTGGGAACAGTGGACATCTTTCTAGGTTCCAAAGGTATACGGAGTCTACCTCTAAGGCACTGTGTCCCCAGTCCACTCGTGGCACTGTAAATGAAGACATCTAGGAATAGTCTCTTCCAAAGAATGTGAGGTCTCAAGCTTCTCACCAGGCTTCAACAGTTGGTATCAAATATTTTAGCATGTAATTCATCCTAACATGGAATTTCAAGAAAATTAAGTTCCAAATATGTGAGTTCAGGCTGCTGTTCTTGACAGATTATTCTCCAAAGAGCAACTCCTCCATATTTTGCTGTATAATATTTTGAGAGTTAACATATGCAGCTCCTGCTTTCCTTTCTCCTCTCTGTAAATAAATAGCATATTCAGTACTTAGGGACAGCAGCAAGACTACTCTGCTCCATATTGGAACCTGCGGCAAAAGGAAAAATCAGTAATCCTCTTCCTGTCTGTATTTAAAATTTAGGAACTTTGTTTATCCTGAATTTTTGCTTTTTTTTAAATTTTTAAAATGCCATTAAATATTCATCTTCATTCCTGAGATTTTTGGTGTCCCCTTAAATTTTATGCCCACAAGGGGTACCTCACTCATCTCTATTAGCAGAATGGACTCTAAGACTTCCTGGCTTGAGTTTTACAAAAGTCTAAGCTTATTGCATAAGATGTAGCTTGCAGAAAGGCATAGAGACGATGTGGAAGAATTTCTTACGTGAGCGGGAAGAAAATCCTTGAGCCATGGGAGGTAAACAGCTCTGTGTGCTCTTGAGTGGTTTGGATACAGGTTTTAAGCCCAGCAACACTGCCTATACAGGAAGCAAATCCTAAAAAGAAATGGATTTTTGCACATCTAAGGAGATGAGATTTTAGCCATTGGGATTCTCAACCTTGGAGAAGATACTTGTGCCCCAAGGATAGCATGGAAACAGCAGAAAACTGGGGAAAGATGATGGGAGGAGAACAAGAATATTTCCCTGGTGAGATGTTAACATGAGTATAGAATTGTTAGGGGATTACTAGAAATAATGAGACTAAACTTTTTTATGATTTCAGCAGACTGTTTGTGTCTTTGCTTTTGCTGAAGAGGGTGCTTAAAGAATAATGAAGAAAAATGTTCTTTCTTGTACATCTTGGACCAAAATTCATACCATGTATATACAGATGCTTAGACCCGATGACTCAGCCCTCCAGTGGCATCCAGATGCTAGTTGGGGAAAGCCTAAGTATTCTTTAAAAAGTATACCTTATGCAAAATTATTTTTATGGGCATATTAGATAGTCTAATTATTGCTTTTTGATCCAATCAGTTTCTAAGAATATCACTTCCTTAGTCTACTGAAAGAAAGAGATTCCATTTGCTGTGATCATATTATAGGGCTACAACAGCCAGGTTTTGGATGATTGGATCTGGGCAGATACTGCACCTCCAATGTTAATTCATAGGCCAAGTTGATTACATTGAATTTTCTTGAAAATCTGTAATTGGGACACCCTGACTGAGGCAGTTAGCCAGTTAGAATGTGAAGAGCACTGGAATTTAGTGGTTGTATAAAATCAAGGACATATTTATGGGGAGAAAGAGAAGTCTTAAGAAAATGAGAAGTCTGTTCAGCAGAGAGAAACAGGGTTCAGAGATATACAGAGCAAAGTAGAGATGAAAACTATACCTGACAGAGAAAACATTTTTGTTCTTTGAGGGTATTATCCAATAATTCTTCCAGCTACTGGTTGAAAGCTCTCCTGGGAGGGATGTCCTTTGCCCAGTACTTTGGTCCTGCTACACGCTTATGCATAAGTGCGGTGGACTCTGGAACCAAAGAGAGCCAGATTCACAGGTAATAGCAACCAGGAATTAGGCCAGAAGGACAGAGAAATGTTAAATGTTAGAAAGGGTGTGAGAGGAGGAGAGAGAATTAGACTTATTAACCATTTCTTTAAAGTTAAAGAAATAAAAAGAACTGAAGCTAAAAATCTATATTTTTAAAAATTATACTGATGGTGTCTTAGGAGGAAATAGTCAATGGAAGAGAGCAGCACTTTGAAATGAGACCAGTGAACGCTGTCCTTGCTCTGACCAGCATGTACTGGGGACTATGCAGCAGAATTAAGAAAGGGCTGATGCTTATCACATGGAAGGCTGAAGTGCTTGACATTACATACAGCAGCACACACTTACATGATGCCCTAAAGCACAAGTCTGTCCCTCAAGTTCCTTCTGAGATAGAACCGATGTGTATACGCTGAATGGGACCATGGTGTGAAAGGAGGCATATTGCGTTCATTGGAAGCCACATCTACTTCAAAGGAAAAAATGCTTTAACCACAAAACTAAATTTCCAGAGATGAAAAGCCGAGGGCCTGTAGGGAGAATGAAATTGGCAGCCTGGAAAAAAATTCAAGCTACCCTGAAAGCCATTCTAGAACAACATATTAGGGAACTGAATCATTCTGTTGAAAATTTTTAAACCATTTACTGTGCCAACTACTTTTCAGGTAAGAAGAGATGCTATAAAGTGGCCTTTAGTGTCTCTTTCATGTATATGCATTCTGAAAATTAGGAGAAGTTATTGCCAAGGCACGGATGACCCTATGTTAGAGGATAAGAGGGTCTATTCTAAGTTAAAAATGTTAGAAAACTTTAAAGAGAGACTATTGTATTTAAAAATTCTATCAATTGTAACACTTTATTAATTAAAAAAACCTCCAAGTGATTTTATAAAAAAATTCACCAGATTGTTAGATTAAACTAATGTCCAAGTAAAGCATTCTAAGTCATTTTCTGAAATATATGTTGTTTATAAAGTCATGTTTTGCATGACCACAAATTTCCATAACAAATTACATCATCTGTGAGGTAACTGAGTTAAGTAAAATATTTAAATGTAGTAGGCAAAATTTTATTAAAAATCTTTGCAATGTTATCAAGACCAAAATCCAACAGCAGTAGATTTAAAGAGAAATATACTTAATAAGTAAGATGTAAGTTTAACAAAATAATTCTTAGCTATTGATTCTGAAACTATTATATAACTTATTATGAATGTCTCAATGTGAGAACATTTTTTTCTATTTTAATCTGGTAGTATCATAAAATTATTTCTTTTTTTTTAATTTTTTTTTAAAGATTTTATTTATTTATTTGACAGAGAGAGACACAGCGAGAGAGGGAACACAAGCAGGGGGAGAGGGAGAAGCAGACTTCCTGCTGAGCAGGAAGCCTGATGCAGGCCTCGATTCCAGGAGCCTGGGATCATGACCTGAGCCGAAGGCAGACACTTAACGACTGAGCCACCCAGGTGCCCTTCTTTTTTTTAAATTAAGAGCAATTTTAAACCCCCTCCTCAATCACTAGTTCTCAAATTCTGACCATTTTCTTCATTATTGGTAACAGCTTAGGTCTTACATTTCTGAAATGTGAGTACATTTCCTCCCTATATTCTAGGAAACATTTCTTTAGTAGAACTTATCCTGCCCCTCCCTATTGATCTTCATCATCTCTGACTCTTTCTGCCCAGATAAGCATCTTAGATAAATCAGTGAGGCTAGATTCTGGTGAGTGAAATTGAAAGAGAGGAATCCTGTAATCAGGGAGATCAATTAGGAATATTGCAAGGGTTTAGTTTCCCCTGAACTTGGGGAAATAACAGGTAGGATAATGAAAGAGAACATTTATGAGAGATGCTAAAAAAGTAGAGAGTAGAGTACTTAGTGACCACCTGAGTGTGGGAGTGAATCTACAGAGATGTCCACATTTTTGTTATTGGCAATTGAGTGATGCCATTCATTGAGATAGAAACAGGGAGGGAGAGAAGTGCTCTATGAGGTTCTGTGAGTGTGTTCATGCCATGGAGGTAACATGGGTGGCACTCTGGATATGCTCATTTCATTTCATTTATATATTTGTAGATTATTTACGTTTTGTCCAAAGTATTTCTCCTTTTCAGCATTATTCTTTCCCAATACGGTAGGGCTATCTATTCCATTAATCTAATTTCCCTCACAGTGAAGGTCAACTGGAATCACTATCATCCCTAGGGAATTTTGTTTCTAATATATGTAAAATATAACATGATTTTCCTGAGTTTGTCCTCACAGATAGTCTAGACATTTAGATATGTATTGAAAATTTGAATCAAAAGCCCACCAGATTCCAATATGGAAAACATCCAAACATTAATGGGAAATGTGAGTCAGCTGTGTAATAAAAGTCATATTCCCAAATACAATCCAGAAGAAAACCAGAGGCTGACATTAATTTTAAAATCAAATTCAGTTATCAGTTTCAAAATTGAGCTAGTTATCTTGTCACTGGGAGTGTTGATTAATAACTGCCAAAATATGAAAGTTCAAAGGAACAAAATAATAGGAAAAGGAAATTTGATAGCCCACTTTTGTGAATCATACAAATTAAGAATAGTTAAAAGTGGACAAAACAGTATCATGACCTACCAACTCCTTGGGTTCTAGGGTTAGACCACTGCAAACCCAAAACCAAGCTCCAAGCTGTGTAATTTTGGTTAATTTATTAATGTTCTCTGAAACTCAGTTTTTCCATCTGTAAAAATGAAACAACAGTGACATCTACTTCAACTGAAACTTCATGAGGATTAAATGATATTGAAGTAATGCAAATTGTCTTGTACTAGTAAGTGAGCAGTAAAAGTTATTTTCTATCATACTATTATGTTGTTATAATTGGGCTACAAAGCAATAAAGATATCTTTATATACTACTCTCTATATGTCCTTGACAGTAGTTCTTTACATCTGATGGATGAGTGCTTTGTCAGTTTTATGTGTGGCCAAAATTTCCCACACTGTGCCTCATCTTTTTCTTATTAGTTCTTATTCTTTCTTATTAATGGACAGGCATTTGTAATTTTAATGAAATACAAGTTTTTCAGTGTTTTCCTTGCCTATTTAAAGGTCATGAAGTGGAAATGAAGGAAAAGGAATAATTCTGGGGTATATGTTGATGTACTAGATGGAGAAAGAAAAATCAACAGTAACATCTGGGTTTGGGGTGCAGTTGTTTAATCAGTGATATCATCTGCTGTAATGGGAAAAACTGTAGAAACAGGAGACAAATCAAAATTCTACTTCAAATATGGTAGGTTAAAAATGATCCTTATCTGTCTATTTTGGATGTATCTCATGTTCATGGGAATGTTAGTGCTAGTTCTAGAGATTTAAATTTGGCCACATGATATATAAAAATATGGTACTGGATGAGAGCCCCTAAGAAGTAAGTGCATATAGAGAAGAGGGTGCAGGAGCTATGCTGGGATATGCCTGCATTTAAAATGTTGGGGGGCGGGGGGCACCTGCGTGGCTCAGTTCTTAAGCATCTGCCTTTGGCTCAGGTCATGATCCCAGGGTCCTGGGATCGAGCCCCACATCAAGCTCCCTGCTCAGCCAGGAACCTGCTTCTCCCTCTCCTGCGCCCCCTGCTTGTGTTCCCTCTCTAGCTGTCTCTCTGTGTCAAATAAATAAATAAAGTCTTAAAAAAATAAAAATTAAAAAAATATTAGGGGAAGGAACTTGTGAAAAGAGATTAAGAAACAGTTAAGTGAGGCAAAAATCAGGACTGGTTGATCACAATAAAATCTAAGATTGGAAAGTGAGGCAAGAAAAATGCTGCTGAGATGTCAAATAGGACATAATCAGAAAAGTTTCATTGGACTGGGCAACACAAAAATAATTTTTGATCTTGACCCAAAGCAATTTCAGTTGCTTGGTTAGAGAGAGAGAAATTGAGTGATGCGTGAAGAAGTGGAGACAATGAGGTCATATCCAAATTTCAAAAGAATGTTCTACAGTAGAGAAAACAATACAAATAGAGGGGCATTCAGAGAAGAATATGGAATCAAGAAAAAATATTCAGTTTTACAAAAGGGAGAGGGTAATATTCTGAAATGGCAAGAGATCCAGAGCTCAGTGGAAGAGAGGTTTGGATCAGACATGGAAGGTAATATTTGTTCCATTGCAAGAGTCGGGAAGCCATGGTATGTAGAAACAGAACTAGATTGGCTTGTAGGTTGAACAGTAACAACACTGGATTCATGTTTTATAAAAATCATTCTAGGCTGCCTGTGGAGAATGGATTGAAGCTATAATTATAATATTCAAAGTGAAATACAGTCTAGAGGAAGAACAGAGGTAATGGAGAAGAAGAAACAAGTTGACAGACATTAAAAAGGGAAGACACTAGATGATTATGGATTAGAGGCAGAGAAGTTACAAGTAAAAGAAAGAATTTGATGATTCCTACTTTCTATCCTGGGGACAAGTGATGACATCTTATTATCTAGCTAACGCATACTAATGGAAAGAGGGGAACTTTAGAGGAAAAAACAATTCTCATTTGATCACATGGATTTTGAAGTGCCTGGAAGATGTGCAGGTGACTATAGATACATACTTTTCATTTAGTTCTGTTATTTTAGACCTAGACACAAGTCTATATGCAATATAAGCTGTGATGTTTCCAAATCAATTAAAAATAATGTCCAGTTGCCTTTTTAAGTATGATTTGTTTAGCCTCTAGGCATATAAAAAATTAAAATGCATTTAACAAATAAGTACAGAAATTGCTTCTATTAAATTAGACAAACATTAAAACACCTAACCTAATGTTCCATATCCAGATGAGGTAACAGTGCCCTGAGAAAAAGTGATAGATCCAGCCCCAGCCACACTGGGCTACAGTTGTTAAAAAACTGATTGTGATTTTGTAGGATACTTACCTAAAACTCTTAAAAGATGTAAACTGCATTTATCTAATTGATAATATGACCAATGTATAAACAGGGATATATTTAGAATTTCCATTTCCCATCTTGACAGTCAAACATTTATTTTCTATACATATTACATATACATTGCAATTGTATGCAAATGATAGCCTAGAGAACATTTTTATAGAAATTGGAATTTTTTTGTTGTTGTTTCAAACATGCTTCAGATTGGAATGCAAGTAACACATTATAATTTCTAATGTGATTCTTTTCATTTTCAGAAAGATTGTATCTTGCCCAAGGAAGATATGTTTCTTTATATGGATATTTCTTTTTCATGAATTTATTTATTCAGTTTTGCCAAAATTTAGGTAAGGAGATATCAATGCATCAAAAACAAACATATTTTTGAGATTGCTGTGGAAACTTTCAAATAATTTAAACTTAATTATAACATCTTCTTTCAATGTATCAGTGGTCTTGTCTTTCACTATTAATTAAGCAACAAAACACAGTCCATATGGAGATTTTTATGCACAACTTCCAAATTTTAAGTTATTCTCTCCCGTCTGAATAAAAATCATATCCTAACTTCCTCCCTTTTTGTCTCACAAAGATGATGATACGTGTTAAAAGAATTGTGACCAGTGGTCTCATCTGAACATGCCAGGCTTATCACATTAGCCTGGCAGGCTCTGCACATGGGCAAACAGGTGAGAGCAAGAACAAAACTAGCTACTGTGTGCCAGTCACTTTCACAATTTCTGCATATGTATTATTGTATCTAATACTCACTTTTCTGTGAAGTTGGTATTAGCATTAACTATTCATCCCGTTTTAGAGATAATAAAGTGATATTTGCAGACATTGAAACATTTTTCCAAATTCACAGAACTTAAAGACTGAGCTGAACTACCAGCCAAGATCTATACAACATATAAATTCAAGCTCTACCTGCTAATTCAAACTGGAAGTGAAGCACGAAACTCCACAGAACCATGTGAAGAATGCAGGACTGGGATTGTTTCTGTGGTTTCCCTGGCATTCTGGAGACATTTTACCATTCTTTCTCCAACTCAAGTTTTTTTGAAAGTAATTCACATGAATTAATTCAAAATATAAGTGAGATTTACAAAGAAATAGAACAGATTTCTTTTTTTTTTTAAAGATTTTTTATTTATTTATTTGACAGAGAGAGAGACAGCGAGAGCAGGAACACAAGCAGGGGGAGTGGGAGAGGGAGAAGCAGGCTTCCCTCCAAGCAGGGAGCCCGATACGGGACTCGATCCCAGGACCCTGGGATCATGACCTGAGCCGAAGGCAGACGCTTAACGAATGAGCCACCCAGGCGCCCTAGAACAGATTTCTTACCAAACTAAATGATAGGGTGAAGAACTAGGTTCCATGCAAACTGGAATTAGAAATCAGAAATCAAGATTATAAACTCTGTCTCTCCAGAACAACATGATTTCTCTCTTCTCTAACATTTTTTTTTCATATCAGTGGTATTCCCTTTTGACCGGCCCCCTTTACTTAATGTACACCTAGCCCATCAGAACTACACAATCTGACTGCTACCATGACCTTCCAGATCTTTGCTGCCTAAAAAATGTAGCTAGCTACATTTAAATTCATATTAATTGAATTTAATAAAATACATGGGGCACCTATGCGGCTCAGTCAGTTAAGCGTCTGGCTCTTGATTTTGGCTCAGGTCATAATCTCAGTGTCCTGAGGTTGAGCCCTGTGTCAGGCTTGGCACTCAGCACAGAGTCTGCTTGGGATTTTTTCCCTCTTCCTCTCTCTCTTCCTCTGTTCTCCCCCCCTCAAATAAATGAATAAAATCTTTAAAAAATTTAATAAAACACAAAATTTAATGATCTTTCTCACATTAACCACATTTCAATTTTTAATAGCCACATTTACATCATCCCAGAAATTTCTACTGAACAGTACTCTTCCAATTCTTCTTTGCCCATCATGTGTTGTTTATAATCTCTATGCCTACTTTTTTGAATTCTCAATTAATCTGAGACATTTCATGCAATTCCTGATCTCCTGCTAGAATCAAATGCCCATCCCTGGTCTAATCACCTTTGACTAGGAAGAGAAAGATCTCTCTAGAGCATGTGGGTAGGGCAACAAAGTCTAGTACTCTCTTCTCCATTTCACAGATATAATGTCCATATTGCACAGGATTATAACTTATCTACTACTGTTCATTTTTTTTCCTCCTACAAAGGAACATATAGGCCTTGATTCTTTAGTTCATCCTGTTGCTAACATTTTTATTAAGTTTGTATTAGGTTGGAAATCAGTAACTAACAGATATATATTTTTAGTTGGAAAAGGTTCCACAACATTTTCCTTGTATTGCTTTTACTCCAAAATTAAATAAAGAGGTCAACATTAGCACATAGAGGACTTAAACTATTTTTATAAGAAGGTAAATATTTTCCACCTATATTGGAAACCCATTCTTCTCTTGTTTTGCCTCCTTACGTGATGTTCTGAAATTGCTCTAATGAACAGACTGTTGTTTGGTAGTTTTCACTGGGATGTATGATTTCTCATGACACAAGTGAGGAATGTAAGTTTTTTTCAAACTAGGGCCACAGATGTAAACTCATTTAGTCAGGACATAATATCAAAGGAGTTTCATCCTTCACATGCATCTATGGACATTGGTATGATTTGCCTATGACCTTGTGGAAAACAGATTTCTAGGACACCTCCCAGGTCCATCGAAGTGGATGTGTAAGTGAGGGTCCCAAAAGCTTGCTCTTCAGCTCTTCACTGGCTACAGAGAAAATATGCCTCTGATCCTTGGTATGTGTTTTTTGAGAATTTCATTGTAATTTGGAGAATGTTTATGAAGACTGTGTGGACAATGAAAAAGTGTCAACATAAAATAAAATTCTCTATCAGCATCCTGTTTTATTAAGACTTATTAATCTTATGCTTCAAAAGGTCTGATTAGCAGGAATATTGTTATTTAACACCATTATCTGTAAGTGATTCTATCAGAGAAGCTTACATAAATGAATCTAACCCTCAGAGACTTGTAAATGTAATTAATGTTCATGATAACTTTGAGTTCTTTGGATGAAAGGAGCTTTTGATATAAACTGATTATAGATATTATTACATTGCTGATGATAGAAAAACACATCTTAGAATATTATTTATATGAAAATTTGTTCTATGATTCCAGTGTGTGAACAACAAAAAAGAATCCAGTGATATACACATTTTTATTACACTTTAATATAAAATTCTACCTAACATTATGTCATGTGACTGAGATAAATAACAGGTACGTTTAACAATTTTAAATGAGGTTAATATTAGAGTAAAAAATCTTGCACATTTCCCATCAGATCAAAACTAAATCATCAAATATCTCATCACCATTATTTTCCAATATTCTCCAAAACCAAATTTGACAGCAGATAAATGTTCATCTCTAGTAATTGCAGATATAAATACCCTTATGCTCATGCCTTAGGGTTTGCCTTAAAACTCTTGTCCCTTCTAACCTAGGCTGTCCCAGTATCTTCCCAGCTAGTCTCCCTGCTTCTCTTTAGCCTTTTCCCTCTCCGAACTATTCTGCATGCTGTTGTCTTGTTAAGACAGAGACAAAAGACAACCTGAAATGGAGAAGGAATTTCTGGTCTACTTCACTGTGACTTGGGAACATTATTTTATTTCTATATGATGTAATCTATGGGCAAACAGCAAGCATATGATAGAACCACAATCAGAGATGCTGAACTTATTGAGTGAAATAAATTATTATATATGTGCAAATATTATGTGAGATTTTTTTTTTAACCTGGAATTTAACCCTATAAAATCGAGATCACCTAATTGTGGGCTTTTATAGACTTGTTTACAGGGTGTTTTTTTTTTTTTTTTTTAAGGGACATATACATTAGGCAAAGCAGTCATCCTTAGATCAGGATAGGTAACTTGACAAATCAGTAAAACAAGAGCCAAGCTACAATAACAAAAACAATAGACAATACAAATTTTGCAGTCATTACTGGGTACATGCTCTCATAATTGGAAGTGTACATTATAATCATTAAAGAGAGAGAGGCAGAAAGAAGGCAAAAATCTTGTAAAAAATTATTTGAAAACTATACAATAAGTTGTTATACTGTGACGATCACAGTTATATCTGTAAGAAAAGAAATATTAAAGGAAAATCATTGATCTAATTTCAGTACTATGGGAACTTATGATTTTGATTTACAATGGTTTGCGTCACACACAGAATTCATCTTGACAATTTAATAAGAAAGAATAAGAAATAGGGGCTGTGTTAGGTGATGAAATTAATGTCAAAGAGGAGCATGAGTTTTTGAATAAAATGATTTCATATATTATGAGAATAGTTATAATTTAAAATTAATGCATTGTTACTCTATGTACACAAAATGAACAAATTAAATATTATATATATGTTATATTATCACAATGATGGAATTTATACATTCAAATTGGCCAAATACTATTTAATGGGTCATTTCAATGGGAAAATAGAAATTACCTTACATTTGATATTGTCATATGGTCAAGATTGGCATATGCTTATAATGTCATGTAATGCAATGTAAAAACAGTATGTGTACCTGATGAAGAATTCATAAAATATCAGTTCCCTTTACTCCGTTTTATTTGCCTTACCCAGTTTTGAAAATTATTTGTATATTCCATATATTTATTTATTCATTTATTTACTCAATAAATATTTATTGAGCACTTTTTACATGTTAGGCATTGTACTACACACTGCAAATATGGTAGCAAAAGAAATAGAAAAAAAAAACGCCCTGCTCTCATGGAGCTTCCATTCTTTATATTCTTTATGGGGAGACATTAGATACATAGATGAGAGATGATTGATAGATGATAGCTTCCATTCTTTATATTCTTTTTTTTTAATTTTATTTATTTATTTGTTCATGAAAGTCAGAGAGAGAGGCAGAGGCAGAGGGAGAGAAGCAGGCTCCCCGCCTAGCAGGGAGCCGGATGTGGGACTCGATCCCAGGACCCCGGGATCATGACCTGAGCCGAAGGCAGACGCTTAACCGTCTGAGCCACCCAGGCGCCCCATTCTTTATATTCTTTATGGGGAGACATTAGATAGATAGATAGATAGATAGATAGATAGATAGATAGATAGATAGATAGATAATAGACGATAGATGATAGATAGATAGATAATAGATGATAGATGATAGATAGATAGATAATAGACGATAGATGATAGATAGATAGATAATAGATGATAGATGATAGATAGATAGATAGATGATAGATAGCTTCCATTCTTTATATTCTTTATGGGGAGACATTAGATAGATAGATGATAGATAATAGATGATTGATAGATGATAGATGATGATAGATAATAGATGATAGATGATAGATAGATGATAGATGATAGATAGATAGATAGATAGATAGATAGATAGATAGATAGATAGATACATGATAAAAAGATGATAGGTAGATATCACTGATGTTAATAAGTACAAAGGACAAAATACAAGTGGTTAAAGCAATTAGAAGGTAATGGAAATGGGCTGCATTATTTTGAAGATGAAGGTTATAGAAGTCTTATGAAGGTATCTTTTCAAGAAAGACCTAAAGGAATGGAGGAAGAAAGCCTTGAGGGAAGGGCATTTCACACAGGGAAAATAGCCCTGGGAAGGCTTTGATGCCAGATGACCTGTGCGGTTAGAGCAGAGTGATCAGCTTGAGTTTTTAGGAGCTGAGTTTGAGAAGAGAGTAGAGGTGAAGTTCATGCAAGGTCTTCAAGCCACTGTAAAGCTTTTACCCTGAAAAAGAATGGTGATCATTGGATTTTGAGCAAAGGATCACTCTAGTTGCTGTGGAGAAGTGTGTGTGTGTGTGTGTGTATGTGTGTATGTGTGTGTGAGGAAAACAGACTAGTTAGGAACTAGTGACAACACCTTGTTACAGGTGATGGTAGTTTCTACCTAGTTGTAGTGGTGGAGGTCCTGAGAAATGTTTTTTTCTAGATTTTTTTTTTTTTACATGAAGCCAAAAGTATTTGTCAGTTCAGTGTATGCAGGATACAACAGAAAGAGAACTATCTATCTATCTATCTATCTATCTATCTATCTATCATCTATCTATCATAACTTCAGTTAAATAAAAAACTATTGTTATAATTATTTCAGGCATAGCTTATCTCCTTTTTGAGACTTGGAAATACTGATGGCCCAGATAATGTCTTTTTCATTTTTCTTTACCCACATTAACTAGGGAAGTATAATCTCACTAGAGTGAATTTGCCAAAAATGTTATTTTAGGTAATAATAATGACTGAAGAACCATTGTCATGGAGTTAGAGGAGACACAAGAAGCAAGTTAAAGTGAGAGCATCAGGAAAGAACAATAGTCCTCCTTTGGATAAATTTGAGCTGGGGATATGTTTAGTATTGTCAGTAAGTGGAAATACGGAAGAAAGATCAAAGCTAGAGTAACAGATCTTGGAATCCTCCCCATAGTTTAGCCTAAATACTGTAATTTAATGAAATTCCTAGGATGAGAGTGAATAACCAGGAGGCAAAGAGGACTAAAAAAAACACTTTGAAAATGGGCAACATGTGTGAGATAATTAATAGATATGACTCAGTAGGAAAAGAACTAAAGAAGAAGGTTGGTTATGCATATAAGTACAGCCGAACAATATCAGAGATACTGTGGTTTGGTTCCAGACCACTGCAATGAAGCGAATAGTACAATAAAGCAAGTCAAATGAATATTTTGGTTTCCCAGTGTATATAAAAGTTTTGTTTATATTATACTGTAGTCTATTAAGTATGCAATAGTATGACATTTAAAAACACAATGTACTCACCCTGGTTAAAAAATATTTATTGCTAAAAAATGTTAACCGTCATCTGAGCTTTCAAAGAGTTATAATCACTGATCACAGATCACCAAAACAAATCCAATTATAATGAAAAAGTTTGAAATGTTGTGAGAATTACCAAAGTGTGACACAAAGACTTGCAGGGAGCAAATGGTGTTGGAAAAAACAAGTCAACAGACTTGTTTGATGCAGGGTTTCTACAATCTTCCAATTTGTAAAAAACACAATAACTGTGAAGCTCAATAAAACAAGATATGCCGATAAAGAGTTTTATCAGTAAGTATTTAGGTATGACCAATATGTCAACTCAAAAAGACTTCCAATATACATGACATATGACACATGACACACATAACAACCTCGGTCATTTGTCAATATCAAATATAAGGTGAATCCCATTTTCCCATTGAGAAGATCCTTTAAAAATTTTGCTGTATACATTTCAATGTATAAAGTCCAGGGTTTTGGATAATATTGGAAAATAAACAAATGAGTAGAATGTTATTTTTTTATTCATGGATAATTTTGTTCAGAGAGACTGGGATCTTCCTAGAGTCTCTGGTATAAAATGATCCTGATATCCCTGCACTGATTAAATTGGGGTGAGCTTATAGAATGCTTTTGGGCATGCAGGCATACCAAGAAGTCAATTGTGATGTTTTGGGAAAAAAAATTTTCCCAGATAAAACGTGAAAGGAATATGATGAAAAGGCTCCTCTTCTCTTTCCTGCCTGTGGACATAATTGTTTGAAGACATGATGCCCGAGGCTGTGCCAGCCATTTTAACTGTATGTAACTTCCTATCTTGTACCTCTGAAGGCTCAAGCCTGAAGATGAATATCATCATACTCATGATGAAATAACAAAAAATGATGGATGAACATGGGTTCTTGATAACATTACTGAGCCACTAATCTAACTCTAATACCTTAACATTCTGACATGAGGGTTACTAAATATCCTCATTGTTCAAGCTACATATAGTCAGAAAACCTCCAACTCAAAATGCTGTACATGATGCAATAAAGCAAGACAAAAAGGTAGCAAAAGGGCAGCAAATTTGACTTAGGCATGTTTTGAGATGAGAGTGCGCATGTTTTCAAATGGAGGGATAACAGCAAGAAATAAAGATGGTAGGTGGTGCTCAATATCAAGCAACCACAAGCATCATAGTTCCAGAAAGCAACCTAGTTAGTGTCTTATCACTAACTTGTGTCTTTTCTAGGTAGCTTCCAAGATAGGCAAATCACAAGCACCTGAAGATACTTGTCAAAATGCAGATTTATCAGCTTTATCACTTTCAGACTCCCAATTTACAAGGGTCCATGAATTTTAAAAACCACCCCAAAGGAATTCTTCTGAAGATTAAAGTTAAGGCTGGCAAGAGTTAAATTTAGGATGCAAATCCCAACAGCTCCCAACCAGGGGCGGCTGGGCAGGGATCTGAGTCTCTCAGACAGGTAAAATATTTCCAAAAACTGGAACTTGGTAGGTGCATGACTGCTTAGGCCTCATATGAAACAAAACAAAAAAAAATAAAACACGACAAAAGAAAATGAAAACAAAACAAAACAAAAAATAACAAGCCAAACAAACAAAAAAATAGATCTACAGAAGCAAGGCTGGAGCTCAAAGACTGGAGAGCTGAAGCTGATGATAAATACCCTGCACTGGAGGTAGTGGGCTGGCTCAGGGAAGATGAGGGGCTGACCCTGCAAATGGGGCTGCAACACTTTCCAATTGAAAAGACACAAAAAGCCAGGGATAAAGAGAAATACAGAAATTTCCAGCAGGATGAGGTCTGAAAAGAAACATTTGGTTTTGGCAATTAAATAAATTGAAGAACTAAGTAAGACAAGTTCAAACAGTGGATGAGACAAATCAAGATAGTTCAAAATAAAAAAATGGCACTTGCAAAAGTGCAGATAATGAGTATAGATGACCCCTTCAAGAAAACACTGGGTAGGAAGAAGAGAGATAGAGGACAGTGAATAGGGAAGCAATCCCATCATCAACACTATGTCAGTATCTCACCTCCTAAAGACACTGTTCTTTTTAATTAAAGGTGACAAATAATCAACTATTTTATGTGATTGTATTAACAGAGAAAAATTTGTGATGTGTGTTCACGGCAAAGGAAGAGGTCAGTGCTTGACTCTACCACTCATTTCAGAAAAGAAAAAAAATGGCTGAATGAATAAATAAATAGCAGATTTAATAGCAATAATCCAACAATAGATAATTTAAGTATTATAAAAATTGTCTTAAAAACCATTAAAATCTTAAGGCAGGTGATAAGAAAGGTTAAAAACATATAACAAGAATATTCTAGAGAAATAATGAGATGTCAGTATATTTCTAATAGTAGCAGGCAAATGTCAGCCTGATTTTCTTATCCAAACTGAGGGCTGTATCTCCTCTATGTGAATGGAGTAGAAGTCAGAATTTGGTATAGCCAAACACTCTTGCTAGGTTTTGTATGATAAATGAGTTATCAAATGGCATGTCATTGAATAATCTTATTTATTCTCAGTTATTAAGGATATCATAATTTGTAGTTATCTCAGTTTTGCCAACGTTAAAATTGATGAACAATAATTAATGTTATACTTTCCTACTCTGCTTTTCTATTCTTTTATCAAAAAATTTATCCAAGATAGAAATTAAAGTATCTCATACTAAATAAACAAACAAACAAACAAACAAACAAACAAACACAGAGCCCCTTGCAAATTCATTCTCCTAAGCGGTGTTTAGTGCATCACTATCACTCAGCTGCTCGGGACAAAAATGTTATTGCTTGGTAGATTTCTAGGATGAGAGTCTACTTTTTGAAACAGCTATACATAAGTCTTTAAAATGGGTTAAAAACAGACTTGATTGTAGTGGCTCCATTGCAAAACAATGGGCCATCTGTTTCATTAAGTCTTTAACAGTGCTGGGTCCTTTACTTCCTCTTGGTTTATCCCCCCCCCACACACACACACTGCCCCAGAATTGTTGAGTTTCAGCCAGCCTAATTCACAACTCTCTTCAAGAGTTGTTCTCTTGCTGAATAGCTGAGCATCAGCTGGCTCAGCCACTGAATCACCACTAGAATATTATTGCCTCCCTCCTCCCCACATTCTCTTTATTTAGAAGTCTATTTTCTCTAGTAGTGAGAAACAGCTGGCATAAATTTGAACAAAAAGAATATTTTTATATGATATAATAACATTACAATATAGGAACACCCAATAGGTGTGTATTATGTATCTTCTTATATGAATATACACATATACACACATATGTATATATATAATATATGTTGATCCACTTTTCTCGTAATTTCAATGTCAAAATATTCAATATTTGACATCTCTTAGAAATTGTCACCAAAACAATGCCATTGTGGCAGATACTGTTGATTGCCTTTTCACCATTCTCTTCCCCACATTTCCCCTTTCTAGAGAGAATCCTAATTTTATTTAGTTAACTACTTCTGTCAACTTAGCCATTTGCATTAGTTTTGATTATATCTCAAAGATTGTTTTATGAGTTTATGTTATTAAGAAAAAATGATTCAGTAGAATTAATCATTCATATATTTAAGAAACTATAAATGAGATCCTACTGTACACCAGACACAGTGCTAAGCTCTGGGATACAAATGCTGGGAAAACCTCTATTAACAGTAGGACAGTAAAAACCCTATATAAATAGTATGCAGTCTGTGCATTAGGGGAGCAATGAAAGAAGTGAAATCTGACTGAAAAGATAAGGGAGATGACTTCAGGGAACAGGCTCTCCCATTATGATTATGAGTGTGCCAGATTGGTAAGGAAGAAATGGTACTGTGTCACACAAAAGTTGAAGCTCAGTGCAATTTTTTTTTAATTTAATTTTATTATGTTATGTTAGTCACCATACAATACATAATTAGTTTTGGATGTAGTGATCCACGATTCATTGTTTTCTTATAACACCCAGTGCTCCATGCAGTATGTGCCCTCCTTAATACCCATCACCGGGCTAGCCCATCCCCCCACCCGCCTCCCCTCTAAAACCCTCAGTTTGTTTCTCAGAGTCCATAGTCTCTCATGGGTCATCTCTCTCTCCGATTTCCCCCCCTTCATTTTTCCCTTCCATCTCCTAATGTCCTCCATGCTATTCCCTATGTTTCACAAATAAGTGAAACCATATGATAATTGACTTTCTCTGCTTGACTTATTTCACTTAGTATATTCTCCTCCAGTCCCAACCATGTTGGTGTAAAAGTTGGGTATTCATCCTTTCTGATGGCTGAGTAATATTCCATTGTATATATGGACCACATCTTCTTTATCCATTCATCTGTTGAAGGGCATCTTGGCTCTTTCCACAGTTTAGGTATTGCGGACATTGCTTCTATGAACATTGGGGTGCATATGGCCTTTCTTTTCACTACATCACTGTCTTTGGGGTAAATACCCTGTAGTGCAATGCTGCGACAAAGGGTAGCTCTATTTTTAATTTTTTGAGTCACCTCCACACTGCTTTCCAAAGTGGCTGTACCAACTTGCATTCCCACCAACAGTGTAAGAGGGTTCCCCTTTCTCCACAACCTCTCCAACATTTGTTGTTTCTTGCCTTGTCAATTTTTGCCATTCCAACTCATGTAAGGTGGTATCTCAATGTGGTTTTGATTTGAATTTCCCTGATGACTAATGATGATGAACATTTTTTCATGTGTCTGTTAGCCATTTGTATGTCTTCTTCAGAGAAGTGTCTGTTCATGTCTTCTGCCCATTTTTAGACTTGATTTTTTGTTTTTTGGGTGTTGAGTTTGAGAAGTTCTTTATAGATCTTGGATATCAGCCCTTTGTCTGTGGTGTCATTTGCAAATATCTTCTCCCATTCCGTGGGTTGCCTCTTTGTTTTGTTGACTGTTTCCTTTGCTGTGCAGAAGCTTTTGATCTTGATGAAGTCCCAAAAGTTCATTTTTGCTTTTGTTTCACTAGACTTTGGAGATGCATCTTTAAAGAAGTTGCTGTGGCCAATGTCGAAGAGGTTACTGCCTATGTTTTCCTCTAGGATTTTGTTGGATTCCTGTCTCAACTGAGGTCTTTCATCCACTTTGAGTTTATCTTTGTGTATGGTGTTAGAGAATGGTGGAGTTTCATTCTTCTGTAAATAGCTGTCCAATTTTCCCAGCACCATTTATTGAAGAGACTGTCTTTTTTCCATTGCATATTTTTTCCTGCTTTGTCGAAGATTATTTGATCATAGAGTTGAAGTTTCATATCTGGGCTCTCTATTCTGTTCCATTGGTCTATATGTCTGTTTTTGTGCCAGAACCATGCTGTCTTGGTGATCACTGCTTTGTAATATAGCTTGAAATCAGACAACATGATGCCCCCAGCTTTGTTTTTCTTTTTCAACATTTCCTTGGTGATTCGGGGTCTTTTCTGATTCCATACAAATTTTAGGATTGTTTGTTCCAGCGCTTTGAAAAATGTCATTGGAATTTTGATCAGGATGGCATTGAAGGTATAGATTGCTCTGGGTAGCTCAAAAAAACAGAAATATCCCGAATTCACCAACTAACTTTACATCTTAAAGAACTAGAGAAAAAGCAACGAACAATGCCTAAGCCATGCATTAGGAAAGAAATAATTAAGATTAGAGCTGAGATCAATGAATTAGAAACCAGAAACACAGTAGATCAGATCAACGAAACTAGAAGCTGGTTCTTTGAAAGAATTAATAAGATCAATAAACCACTGGCCAGACTTATCCAAAAGAAAAGAGAAAGGGCCCAAATTAATAAAATTATGAATGAAAGGGGAGAGATCACGACGAACACCAAGGAAATAGAAACAATTATTAGAAATTATTATCAACAACTATATGCCAATAAATTGAGTAACCTGGATGAAATGGATGCCTTCCTAGAAACCTATAAACTCCCGAGACTGAAACAGGAAGAAATTGACAACCTGAATAGGCCAATAACCAGTAACAAGATTGAAGCAGTGATCCAAAACCTCCCAAAAAACAAGAGTCCAGGGCCTGATGGATTCCCTGGGGAATTCTACCAAACATTCACAGAAGAAATAATACTTTTTCTCCTGAAGCTGTTTCAAAAAATAGAAACAGAAGGAAAGCTTCCAGACTCATTCTATGAGGCCAACATTACCTTAATCCCCAAACCAGGCAAAGACCCCATCAAAAAGGAGAATTTCAGACCAATATCCCTGATGAATATGGATTCCAAAATTCTCAACAAAATCCTAGCTAATAGGATCCAACAATACATTAAAAGGATCATCCACCACGACCAAATGGGATTTATCCCCGGGATGCAAGGGTGGTTCAACATTTGCAAATCAATCAATGTGATAGAACACATTAATAAGAGGAGAGAGAAGAATCATATGATCCTCTCAATTGATGCAGAAAAAGCATTTGACAAAATACAACATCCTTTCCTGATTAAAACTCTCCAGAGTATAGGGATAGAGGGAACACTCCTCAAGTTCATAAAATCCATCTATGAAAAATCCACAGCAAATATCATCCACAATGGAGAAAAGCTGAGAGCCTTTCCCTTAAGATTAGGAACACAACAATGATGTCCACTTTCACCGCTATTGTTCAACATTGCAACAGGAATCAGACAACAAAAAGAAATGAAAGGTATTCAAATCGGCAAAGAAGAACTCAAACGCTCTCACTTCACAGATGACGTGATACTTTATGTGGAAAATCCAAAAGACTTCACCCCCAAATTACTAGAACTCATACAGCAATTCAGTAATGTGGCAGGATACAAAATCAATGCACAGAAATCAGTTGCTTTCTTATACACTAACAATGTAACTATAGAAAGAGAAATTAGAGAATCGATTCCATTTACAATAGCAACAAAAATCATAAGATACCTCAGAATAAACCTAAGCAAAGAGGGAAAGCTTCTATACTCTAGGAACTACAGAACACTCATGAAGGAAATTGAAGAAGACTCAAAAAGTTGGAAAAACATTCCATGCTTATGGATCGGAAGAGGCTCAGTGCATCTTAACAGTGCATCAAGGTACCCACTTGTAATTCAGTACAAATGTGACATAAAGTATAAAGAATGAGAAAGCATAAATTATGCCTGCGTTCAGATCCTGGGAGACTCTGCATTCCAGGCAAAAAGAATTAGTCTTAATCCTGAAGGTTTTAGGCTAAGCATGAGTATGAGTGTGACATAATAAGATTTGTAATCTCAGGAGATTATTTTGTTACCACCATGAAAGAAAGACTGAGATTGTTCACAGATTATAATAGAGGTGAGGCATAGAACTTGTTACTATCCAGAGGAAAAAGAATCACAATGCAAAGGTAGTGTCATTGGAGATAAAGAAGTTAGTACTGATTTAAAGAACAGGTGGGAGATGATTATCAACAAAACTGATGAGCAAGTAAATGTGGATAATCAGGAGATAATGTTTTGGATTAAATCCTATTTTCTAGGTTAGGCTATTGATAATATTGTGGGGCCATTAGTAGAGAAATTCTGTGGGAGGAGTAGATTTGTAAAGTGTAAAAAGTGGCTTTCTTTCTGGACATATTGAGCTTGAGATTCCTGTGGTACATTTGAATAGACAATTGGATACACAGATTTGTAGTTCAAAAGCAAAGTCTATATTGGATATAAGATTTAAGAGTCATCAGCATCAGTAGTTATAAATACAAAAGTCAGTGCAAGTGTCCAAGGAGAGTTGAGAGCAAGAATAGGGTGTTGAGGTTGGGAAACTCAGTACTATTTGTATATTTAGAATATAAATAGACGGAAATTCCAGGACAATATAGCAATAAGGAATAGCAATATAAGAACAATAGCTATAAGCAAATAGCAGTTAAGAAATGTTAAATGGGAGAGAAATAAAACTGTGTGAAAATAGAAATCAATATAGGAAAGAATTTGAAGAAGAAAATAATTAACATTTAAAATTTAAAAGACAAATCACACGAAAATTGAGTAGTAGTATTCACTGGGTTCACTATGGGGAGTTAATTGCTAATTTTGGAAATTTTAAAATGCATTACCAATGTATATAAAAGTGATCTAAATCACTAAAGTATAAATCAATAAATCATAAATAAATATGTTTCCAAAATAAATCATATTAAGTTTCTTTTACTATGAATAAGTTCCTAAAAGGTAAAAAAATCAAGATTCCATTTCATCAAAACAAATTTTTTACAATCTGTTTACTGATTGTAGTCACATATTTCTCAGTACTTTTTAAATACTAACTCCTAAAATGTCGGTATTTTGTGTCAAAGCTTAAAAGTGATAAAAAGGCAGTCATCAATTTGTTTTTAATCTTCTAGGTGAAAGTCAAAATGTAAAATAGGCTTTTTATTCTCATATATTAAATATCTCAAAAATTGACTCTTTTACATCTGAACTCCCATTATCATTCTACCTATACTTTTCTTATCGATTTTATTACTGTCTGCCTGTGGTAGTCTCTGTACTTATCTTTAATTTCAAATATACTTAAATCTTCTTAAGGGTGAGGTCCATTATTATTCATCTGCATATTCCACAGTACCGAACCAAGATTTTGCATCAAATATGTGTGCAATAAATCTAACAGTCACATGATATTATAAATAAGTGAGTACACTAAAAGACAGAAATAAAGGAATTTCCAAACACATTAAATCCACATATGTGAACATTGAATGGAAAGTAATTGAACAAATGAAGTAGCTAAAATTCGCCAACTATATAGCCAGGATGGGGATAAAAACAGAAGGGCATGGTATTATAAGGAGTGAGTTACATGTTTGATTTGGACAAGATTACAGGTCACTGGTCTATTGGTGTAGATAATGACACCCTTGGCTGAACCATTTATGAATGACTAATGATAATGTCAATAACATGCAACTTTACTCTTCCCTGGAGTTATTAAAATCTGTCATAAGCATTAATTGATGTGTTTGTGCATTGGCAGAGAATAATTTTCCCCAGCCATAGAGATTAGACCATTACTGAATAAACACATACCCCAAAGATTATAGACTAGGCAGAGTGAGGTTAAGGGAAAAAGCCAAAATATCCATTTTTGATATGATCATTTTGTTAAGCCTTAGTTCATCTTGGACTTCAGAATTGATGTCACTCTTCTTACAAGTCATCTAGGTTTGATTTTTGTAATACCATATATTTTATTTTTTAATTTATTTTTAGAGAGAGAGGGAGAGAGCTCTAGTGGTGGTGGGGGGGGGAGGTGTCGGGGCACAGGGAGAGGGAGAGAATCCCAAGCAGACTTCACAGCCAGTGTGGAACCTTATTCAGGGCTAGGTCTCACGACCCTGAGATCATGACCTGAGCTGAAATCAGGAGTTGGTCGCTTAACTGACTGAGCCACTTAGGTGCCCCTATACCATATATTTTAATTATGTGAGCTTATTAGGTAATTTATTGACAGAACCCCCTGATTCTCTAGGTAGCTGTACTTTTTATTCCACAACAACAATATTTGAGTTTACATCAGAAAGTATTAGGTTTTTTGCAAGTTTCATATTATGGAAGTCTGCCTACCTTTTCTTAGAACTTATTAGAAGTCTAAGATAGAGTCTGATTATACCAGTATTTTTCTTATACTACTATTTTTGAAAACTATCACTTCTATTTTAGTAAGTAATTACTCTTCATATCCAAAGGTAGTTCACAGAAGTGGCCGTACTTCAGTTTTCCATCTTATTCAAAAATCTATCATGAGAAATGCCAAATGGCCCGTTCAAGTCCAGATTCAGAGTTCAACATATTTGCCCCATCAATTAATCAAGCAACTCTATTTAAAAAATTAGGTGATGTTATATAAAATGTCATTATTTATTTGTGTATAATCCATATCTCTCTTCTTCCCCCTTTAATTAATAATCTTCTATTCATTCTTTGTCAATATCTTAGTTTTTGTCCATTCCTAATACTAATATCCTCATATCTATTCATCTCTCATACTTTGATTGCCTCTGATTCCACATCAAGTCTTTCCTTCTCCAGTATCTTCATATCTAGTAAAAAGCCCACACATTCCTCTGATATACATCTTTTAAAGCCACTTAACTATGTACTGCCCTGCGCAAAAGCTTTCATTATCTCCCTATGCCTTTTGAAAATATTTCAGTGCTTTATGCCTTAATATGATCATTCTCCCTACCAGATTTTAATGTTTGCAAAAGATTTACATGATTTGCCCTGTTCCTGTCTTCTTTACTGACACTAAATTCAATGGCAAGGGCAGGTTAAGGGCAGGCAATGGGAACAGTCTACCTTGGATGTAGGCAATGGGAGATAAGGGATGGGGAGGACTGGTGGGTGTATTATCTATAGGGAATTATTAAGCAGTAATAAACTAAAAAAAAAAAGCCTGTCTGCGATTTATTATCACTATACTCAATCAATTCTAAATGATGTCTGAAGGAAAATACTCCTCCACAAAAAATGTTAACCAAAACTTTTGTTGGTCTAAGTTCTAAACAGTTGCTGGAATTATTGTTGAGTTTTAATCATATATACATAAGTTCAAATTAGCACATTTTACTTATCCTGTAATGAACAGCACATTCTATTAAAGAAGTTAATTTGAATAATTCCCAGTTACGTAGACAGCCAGAATACTCTGGACTCAGCTAAATGTGTTCATTTTCAAGAACACTCTTGTAACTCTTCAGTATGGTTAAGGTTGCTTTTGCACAGTGATGTTAATATTCCTGAATGTGAACACTAGATTCAGAATAAGTATTAGCATAGTAATTATAAATGCAAAGAATCAGAATTCAAGTTACTTTAATTCTGTCAATCTAGGTAACCACTTAGTGTTTTTCCTTGTGTTCAAATTTAAAACAGTGAACAGTGAGAACTATGAAGTGCAATATATTTGTTTAGCAAGCACAGATTTTATTGGAATTTAAGCACAAATCACATATGGAATAAAGACTTTTACTTCTGAATGCCATTACACTTTATATATCACTCCTTTTGATACAAATTTTTGCCTTATATTCTCAATATTCATATACATACATTATTATTTGTCTATACCCATGAGTTTTTAATGATAGGTAATATGCTTGATTATATTATAAATCCCTTTACCAGTATAATATTTCATATATGTTTTTTTGAGTAAGTGCAAATAATTTTTTTCAATAAAAGTTTAGTGTTTGTAATTTTTTTCTGAGTAAAAGCATCTTTATTTATTTTTTTCATTATAGCAGTTTAATGTCCAGAGTAATTGCTTTTTTTAAAATTTAAATTCAATTAATTAACATACACTGTATTATTAGTTTCAGAGGTATTCAGTGATTGGCATCAGGGAAATACAAACCAAAATCACGATGAGATACCACCACACACCAGTCAGAATGGCTATATCCCATGCCCTCCTTAATGTCCATCACCGAGTTATCCCATCCCCCAACCCACTCCCCTCCAGCAACCCTCAGTTTGTTTCCTATGATTAAGAGTCTCTTATGGTTTGTCTCCCTCTCTGATTTCATCTTGTTTTATTTTTCCCTCCCTTCCCCTATGCTCCTCGGTTTTATTTCTTAAATCTCACATATGAGTGAAATTATATGATAATTGTCTTTCTCTGATTGACTTATTTCTCTTAGCATAATACCCTCTAGTTCCATCCATGTTATTGCAAATGGCAAGATTTCATTTTGTGATGGCTGAGTGATATTCCATTATATATATATATATATATATATATATATATATATATATATATATATATAATGGAATATATATATATATATATATACCACATCTTCTTTATCCATTCATCTGTCGATGGACATCTGGGCTCTTTCCATAGTTTGGCTATCGTGGACATTGCTGCTATAGATATTGGGGTGCAGGTGCCCCTTCAGATCACTACATTTATATCTTTGGGTTAAATAGCCAGTAGTACAATTGCTGGGTCACAGGGTAGCTCTACTTTCAACTTTTTGAGGAATCACCATACTGTTTTCCAGAATGGCTGTACCAGCTTCATTCCCACCAACAGTGTGAGAGGGTTCCCCTTTCTCTCCTTCCTCGCCAACATCTGTCATTTCCTGACTTGTTAATGTTAGCCATTCTGACTGGTGTGTGGTGGTAGCTCATCGTGATTTTGGTTTGTATTTCCCTGATGCCAAGTGATGTTGAGCATTTTTTCATGTGTCTGTTGGCCATTTGTATGTCTGCTTTGGAGAAGTGTCTGTTCATGTCTTCTACCCATTTTTGATTGGATTATTTGTTCTTTGGATGTTGAGTTTGATAAGTTTTTTATAGATTTTGGATACTAGCCCTTTATCTGATAAGACATTTGCAAATAGCTTCTCCCATTCTGTCAGTTGTTTTGGTTTTGTCAACTGTTTCCTTTGCTGTGCAGATGCTTTTTATCTTGATGAGGTCCCAATAGTTCATTTTTGCCCTTGCTTCCCTTGCCTTGGGCTATGTTTCCAGGAAGAAGTTGCTGCAGCCGAGGTCAAAGAGGTTGCTGTCTCTGTTCTTCTCTAGGATTTTGATGGATTCCTGTCTCACATTTAGGCCTTTCATCCATTTTGAGTCTATTTTTGTGTATGATTTAAGAAAATGGTCCAGTTTCATTCTTCTGCATGTGGCTGTCCAATTTAGTGATAAAATCGGTACCCAATTTCATTTTAATAGTTGGTAATATTTACCTTATATTTATATTAGATTATGAAATGGCACGTCACAATTTCAGAGAACAAACAAAGTGAAAAAGTAAAATTACATACAATATGTGAATTTGGAAAATTCTGTCTCTACATTTACTAATCCAACAAATATATATTGAGTGAAAAAATGTGGCAGGAACTCTTAAATGTGCAAAGAAACAAAGTTCTGGCTTTCATGGGGTTGATAATAGTGAAAAGACAAAGTGAGTCAGTCAGTGATAAATGTTATAAGGAAAATAGGGCAAAGAGTATGATATTGTGAGAAATGATGAGAAGAAGGTGAAAAATTTTAGATTGGATTATCAGGATTAATGATTAAATAAGGTAATATAGGGGCACCTGGCTGGCTCAGTGGGTAGTGCATGTGACTCTTGATCTTGAGGTTGTGAGTTTGAGTCCCACATTGGTTGTGGAGCCTACTTAAAGAAAAAAATAAATAAAATATTTTAATAAAAAATAAAACATAAAATAAATAAATTAGGTAGCATAAATAAAATTATATAATTATACACACCTATACATAAATATGCAATGAATACTACATATCTATAGCTATACAGATATATATCATAGTATCAAAGAAAATGGAGGAGGTCAATACAGTTTGATGATGAAAAGTGGATATGGCTACTCTGGAAAAGAAACTATCAAGAGAATGAGAAGACAAACCATAGATTGAGAAAAAATATTTGCAAAAGACATATCTGATAAAGGGCTGCTATCCAAAATCTACAAAAATCTCTTAAAACTCAATGATAAGAAAAAAAAAAAATAACTGAACTAAAAGTGTGCAAAAGATTTGAACAGACAACTTACCAGAGAAGATATACAGTTGGCGACTGAGCATGTGAAAAGATATTTACTATCAGGTATCATTAGGGAATTCAAACTTAAAAAGCAGTGATATACAACTATTAGAATGACTAAAATACTGAATACTGACAGCGTCAGATGCCGGTGAGGGTGAGAAGCAACAGAAACTCTCATTCATTGCTGACAGGAATGAAAAATGGTATTGCAACTTTGGAAGATAGTTTGACGGGTTTTTAGAAAACTGAACAGACTCTTACTAAACAGTCCAGCAGTCATATTCCTTGTTATTTACTAAAATGAGTTGAAAATTTATGACCACACAAAAACCTGCATACAAATGTTTACAGAAGCTTTATTAATAATTGCCAAAACTTAGAAGCAACCAAGATGTCCTTCCATAGGTGAATGGATAAATAAACTGTGGTAACATATAATGGGATATTATTCAGCCCCCAAAATAAATTATTAAGCCACAAAAAAACACAGAGGAAATGTACATGCATATTTCTAAGCAAAAGGAGCTAATCTTAAAGGGCTATATACCATATGATTCCACTTATATGATACTCTGGAAAGGGCAAGACTATTGAGCAATTAAAAGAT
Organism: Neomonachus schauinslandi; assembly: GCF_002201575.2. Classification (NCBI taxonomy): domain Eukaryota; kingdom Metazoa; phylum Chordata; class Mammalia; order Carnivora; family Phocidae; genus Neomonachus; species Neomonachus schauinslandi. The sequence goes on from NC_058404.1 coordinate 94,075,695, forward strand.
CAGTGGTTGCCAGGGGTTTTAGGGGGAAAAAGAGATGAAGAGATGGACCACAGGGGATTTTTAGGACAGTGAAACTACTCTGTATGATACTAAAAAGATGGATACTTGCTGTAATACTATTTAAACTATGGGTTTTGCTTGGTAGTGATGTGTCAATATTGGTTCATTATTTATAGCAAATGTACCATACTAATGTAAGATGTCAATAATACAAAAACATGTGTGAGGTGGAGGAAGTATGTGAAAACTCTCTGTACTTTCTACTCTGCTCTTCTGTGAACTGAGAATTGCTCTTAAGAAGAAAGTCTGTTAATTTTTTTAATTTTTTTTTAAATTTTAATTTTTAAATATTTTTTATTTTTTTGAGAGAGAGCGAGAGCAAGTGGGGGGAGAGGGGCAGAGGCAGAGGGAGAAAAATAATCTTAAGCAGGCTCCACACCCTAGCACGGAGCTGGACACGGACTTAATCTCACAACCCTGAGATCATGACCTGAGCCAAAATCAAGAGTCGACTGTGTAACCAACTGAGCCACCCAGGTGCCCCTGTTAATTTTTTTTTTTTAAAGTGGATGGTGAATAATTGAAGAATGTCTGAAGTAGAGGCTCTAATAAGAAGTTAACTTGTTTATTACCACTACAAGGTAGACGTTACATCCTCTGAAATAAAAAAGGATGCCATTAAAAAATGTGGGGCCAAGGAAGAAGAATTTGCAGAAATAAAATAGACACTGTAGCAAAATAAAAATAAATAGAAGAAAGATAAAAACATTAGAAGGTGAAGGTGAGGAAACCTCCGAGAAAATGGAATCAAAAGAAAAAGAGATGTCTAATAAAAAGGAAATGTTAAGAGGATTAATCTAAGAAGTTCAATATACAATGAATAACAATCCAGATAAAAGAATAAATGAAAAAAAAGGAAATTACCAAAGAAATCAGTCAAAAACATTTTTAGAAATTGAATGAGGTAAATCACCAATACCTAGAAAAAATGAATTCGAATAGGCCCACAAAGTGCACATTTTAATAAAATTTTAGAATACCAAGGATAGTGAAAAATTCTAAAGCTGTTAAAAAAGAATAAAACAAGTCACATAAAAAGAAATTTGTATGTAAATGACATTAGTATTTTCTAACACTGGAAATTTGAAGACAAAAAAACAAAGCCAGCAAAAATCTGAGAGAAATAATTTCAACCGAAAAGTTCTGAAACTTGACAAAATGTGAGCCAAGAGGACAGAAGAGAGGAATTGTCAAAATGACAGAAAAGGTTTGAAGAATTTACTTACCTTACAGCTCATCTCAAGAGGCAACTAGAATGTATGTTTCCCATGCACGATAAAGAAAATTACAAAAAAAGTAAAAGACATGAGATCCAGTAGATAGTGTGTTCACCATATGTTATGGCAAAGAGAAGCCCAGTACAGAGTGAAGAGAATTCTCAGCATGACAGCTCTGCAGCAGCTTTAAGTTTAGGAAATTATGCGATAGATGCATGTAAAAATATGTGATTTTTTCAAGCAATTATCGTCTACGGGAAAAGCAGAAAGGAAATGCAATCATGGTAAACACAATTTCTACATAGCTTATCATGATGCCAGAATATTGATTTAATAAAAATTCTCAACATTAATTTAGAAGGATGGAGGAAGGGAGCAAGAATAACAATTAAAAAGGATAATTCTATACATTTTATAAAACGACATAATGTCTGAAGGTAGAACTTTAAAAAATAGCAGGAAATTACATAATTTTCAAATATGGAAATAAACAAAACTTCTTTAAAGAGGTGAAAACATTTGAAAGTCAGACTGAGAATGGATATGTGAGGAATGAGTTCTAATATTTTATTATAGCCTTGTAGTACTAGTTGACTTTTTAAATTATGTGCATTTATTACTCTCATAAGAATGAAAAATAGTTAAAACAAAAGATTAAACAGAATAATAGGATGAGTAGGAGTGAAATTTTTCCAGGGTTGATGGTTTTGACAGTTCCCCACGTATGGGTGCACATGAAGCAGTTACCAGCTGTATAGCTATTGTTGGAACTGAGACAGGCACCCAACTTTTCTCTTGGTAGAATATTTAAAGAACAAAGAGATTTTCAAGTTTCCATAATTGTATTTAATAATATGTATTGTTTTTTAGTATGAAATGACATCCCTCAATTACTCAAACTTTTCCAAGGTATTTGAAATACTCATTTGAACACACACACACACACACACACACACACACACACACACAGGTCTATTTCTATGGCTTATATTTGTTTTATTGGCCTTTCTACTCCTTATGGTACCAAATGTCGGACTTTAAAAGTTAAAGATAATGATCCTATTTATGCTACGTTAATCATTAAATTTCAGAACTGTTCAGAACTGTAACTGTTGACCTGTTTGATTCCAGCAGTTTAAAATTCTTGAACAATTCTCTACTTTGTTTGGTATAATCACACTGATCGAGCTGGCATATGCACACCAGTGCACATATATACGCAGCTAGGATCCTATACTAAATAGATTATTATTTTTTTAATAATTAAATTATCTTTTTAAGAGACTAAAATTATTTATATTAATATTTGAAAAAAAGAATGAAGCAGGGTGATTATATTTCAAACCAATGAAACAGGAACCTGTCGGGGAGTTGGGGCTAGAGCGGGGTCCACACATGCAGGTTAGGGCTATGGACCTGAACCTTCTGGCCAGCTCAGAGTGATTAAGAGGTGCACAGGAGTTTCCTTATCTAAAATACCAGCTGTGTGGCTGCAGAGAAGGAGAGTGAAAGCTTAAATCCTGTCAGTGATCAAACACCAAAAATCTTGGCAGAATTATTACGTCTTTACTTAAAAAGTCAAACACTCATTGATATTTTTGGCCATAACCTGAACCCTATCTTTCACTTAATTGCTATTCTTGCTAAACCACAGGATAATACATCAGTATGTCCCACTTAGATAAGTGCAGCTATAAATTTAAATAGTTTAAATAACTAAAAATGCGCTCAGAATATGGGGACAACCTTCCTGTCAATATGCATTTTACTTACCTTAATTTTTGCTATTTTCATTTCATTTATCTTAAATTTTTCATCTGGAATCACATTCCTTCTGCCTGAGAAATACACTTCAAATTTGCTTTAGGTGGATTTGCTAGTACAAATTTTCTTAGTTTTTGTTGTAAAAAAATATTTGTATTTTGCTTTTATTCATAAAAGAATACTTTTTATTAGATGTAAAATTCTACATTTGCAGTTAATTTTTTTTAAATAGAAGATATCAATACATTATCCATGGTTTCTGTTACTTCTGTTGAGAGGTCTGCTTTTGGTTTTCTTTTCTAATCTATCACTCCTTTCCAAGTAGTATGCCTAATCTCTGTCTTTCTGAGTACTACTAATATTTTCATTTTCTTTTTGCTTTTCGGCAATTTTAGTGTGATTTTCTGTGGGCAATTTCTTTTAAATATTTAAACTGCTTTGGGTTAACAGTAATTTTTTTTTTAATCTGTGTTTTGATATTGTATATCAGGCTTAAAAAGTTCTTTACCATTTTTAAAGATTATTTATTTTAGAGAGAGAGAGTGTGTGAGCAGGAGGAGGGGCAGAGGGAAAGAATGTCAAGCAAACTCCCTCCACCCCCACACCCCTAGCCTTCCTGAGCACAGAGCCCACCAGTCTAGATCTCACAACCCTGAGATCATGACCTGAGCCAAAATCAAGAGTCAGATGCTCAACCAACTGAGCCACCTAGGAGCCCCATTAACCATTTCTCATCATTCACTGCTTTTATTCCCTTTCCCTTTCTTTGCTTTTCTCCTGGGTTATCTAATTCCATTTATGTTCAGACATCTCTTTGTGTTCTCCTCTGTATTTTCAATCTTTTGTCTCTATGCTTTAGTCTGGTGTTTTCTTCAATTCTGCCTTCTAGTTCATTTATTCTCTTTTCAAACACATTAAATTTGTTATTACCTTGGGGCGCCTGGGTGGCTCAGTCGTTAAGCGTCTGCCTTCGGCTCAGGCCATGGTCCCAGGGTCCTGGGATCGAGCCCCGCATCTGGCTCTCCCTGCTCGGCGGGAAGGCTGCTTCTCCCTCTCCCACTCCCCCTGCTTGTGTTCCCTCTCTCACTGTGTCTCTCTCTGTCAAATAAATAAATAAAATCTTTAAAAAAAAATTGTTATTACCTCTATTCAATGAGTTTTAGAAAAAAAATAATAGACTTTATTTGTTAGAATAGTTTTATATTTACAGAGCTTCTCCCTCTTAATAATATTTTATATTAACATGGTACACTTGTTATAATAAAAAACCGATATTGATACATTAATAATAACTAAAGTCTTCTGTTTAATCAGATTTCCTGAGGGTTTTTTTTTTTAAGATTTTATTTATTTATTTGAGAGAGAGAGAGTGAGCATGAGCAGGGGGAAGAGGGGGAGGAGGCTCTCCACTGAGCCAGGAGCCCCACATGGGGCTCGGTCCCAGAACCCGTACTGAGCCACCCAGACGCTCCACAGATTTCCTTAGTTGTATCTAATGGCCTTTTCTGTTCCAGGGTACTATGCAGGAAACCACGTTACATTTAATCATCTTATATCCTTAGGTTACTCTTGACTATGATAGTTTTATCAGATTTTCCTTGTTTTGGTGATCTTGACAGTTTTTAGGACTATTGTTCAGGGTAGCAAGCTCCTACACAATTTATCTGATGATTGGGATTCATCATGATTAGACTGGTGTTGTGGGTCTTAGGAATATCACATGGGTAAAGCACCATTTTCATCACATTATGTCAAGGGTACATACCGTTAATATGATTTATGGCAGTGACTATTGATATTGGACATCTCACTGAAGTAGTTCGTGTTTGTCAGGTTTCTCCACTTTTTACCCCTTTCCCATATTATTCTCTTTGGAATAAGTATGTGTAACCCATCCTGAAGGACTGAGAAATGATTCTCCTCTTCCTTTAGGGCACAATATCTCCATGAATTATTTAGAATTCTGCGTGGGGAAACTTATCTCTTCTTCCCTATTTATTTATTAAATCATATATTTATATTAATATGGGGTCACAGATATTTACTTACACATTGGGTTTTAATAAAATCCTTTTTTATTTTTTGTTGTTCAAATTGTTCCAGCAATGGTCATTGGTATCTCTTTCAGTTGGCTCCCATGTCCCCTTTACATACCCACCATTGGGTTTGCTTATTTTTTATCTCCTTATTTCCTGGCACTACAAGATGCTGTAGGATCATCTTGTATATTGCCTGCTCCAGTTCTAGAACAGTCACATCTCCCTGGTGCCTTCATGCCTTTTACTGGAGAAACCAAAATCTTGGTGCTGGGTGTGCTAATTGCTACTGGTATATTCCATTAAGTTTTAATTTGGGTTTTTTATTTATTCTATATTTTTGGGAATTATTATATTTCTTATTTTTAAAATGAGTTTTGTCTTTCCCCTTTTTATTCTGGTTTTCTTTTCCAACCATCTGTCACAATTATATTTTATTTCTGTAAACAGAGCAAATATAGTTTAAGTCTGTCTGGTAATTCAAGGGTTTAGAGTCCCTCTTGGGATGTCTATTGGATATTGTTTCTTCTTTTGGTTATTCATGTGATCTTGCTTTTCACTTGATGATTATTTTATTACTAGGGATATTGCATTTGAAAAATTATAGAAGTAATTCAAGATCTAGGATCATGCTATATTTCTCTATTAACAGTTAACATTTGTGAATGGCAGGGGGCTAGGAGCACTAGCATTGTAGCAACTTTTAAGAGGAACCATTGAAAACTCCAAATTAGGCATTAAAGCTATTGATCTCCATCTATACTATCTTACACTAGATGTCTGGTCTTCAAAACAACTTAAAAGGCATAAAAAATCAAGATAAACAGAACACTGCCAAGAGATAGACCAGATTCGAATATGACACAGACATTAGAAGAAATAGAAATTTTTAAATAATCATGATTAAAATGATAAAGGCATTAATGGGGAATTTTTATAATGGTGTATCTAAAGAACTATTGAAAATATCCATGACTGATAAATGAGCTATAAATATTTTTGAACATCTGGCCAGTACTAGACCGCTACCACAATACCATTGAACAAGAACTTTTCTTCTTTGCTTGTCCCCCTCAACCTGTTCAAACCCTAAGGCACAACCTATGAAAGAAAAATTAAGATAGACTTCAAGAAATTGAAAAATTTCTGCTCTGTGAAAGACACTCTCAAAACAATAAAAAGATAAACCACAGTCTGGGAGGATATATTTTCAAAAGACTTATCAGATAAAGGATTGTTATCTAAAATACAAAAGAACTCTTCAAACCCAACAACAAGAACATCAATAACCCAATTAAGAAATGGAGCAAAATCCTTGACAAACATATCACCACAGAAAACATACAAAAAGCAAATAAGCACACAAAATGATGCTCCACATCATGTATCGTCAGGGAAATGAAAATTAAAACATTAAGATACCACTGCACACCTATTAGGATGGCCAAAATCAGAAACAGTGACAACACCAAATGCTGGTGAGGATATGGAACAATGTGAATTCAAAGTCATTGCTGATGGTGATGCAAAATTCTATAGCCACTGCCAAAGACAGTTTGGCAGTTTCTTACATAAATACACATACTCTTACCATAAGATCCAGCAGTCGTGCTCCTTGGTATTTTCTAACATATTTGAAAACATATTACCACACCAAAATCTGTACATGGCTGTTTATAGCAGTTTTAGTTATTTTTGCCAAAACTTCAGAGCAACCAAGAAGTCCCTCAGTTAAGTGAAAGATAAATCGTGGTACCTTTATATAATGGAATACCATTCAGCATGAAAAAGAAATGAGCTATTAAGCCATGAAAAGACATGGAGGAAACTTACATGCATATGACCAAGTGAAAGAAGCCCTCTAGAAAGGCTATATACTGTATGATTTCAACTATATGGCATCCCAGAAAAGACAAAACTATGGAGACAATAAAAAGATCAGTGGTTGCCAGGGGAAGAAGGAAGGTATGAATAGACAGTGCACAAAAGATTTTAGGGTAGTAAAATAACTGTATAATACTAAAATGATGGATATATATCATTATATATTTGTCCAAGCCCATACAATATACAACACCAAGAGTGAACAATAATTTAAACTATGAACTCTCGGTGATAATAATTTGTTGATGTAGGTTCATATTGTAACAAATGTACCAATATGGTAGGGGCTATTGATAAGGGGGAGGCTATGCATGTGTGTGGGCAAGGGTCCCATGGGAAATCTCTGTAAATTCTGCTTAATTTTCCTGTGAACTTAAGAATGTTCTAATAAATAAATTCTATTAAAATGAAGTGAAAGGCAAACATTAAGCTTATTGTTACATTCATGATTATAGTTTTTGTCATTTGTATAATGGCTATAATATGAAGGTTTCCAGATAGACATCAGGCAAATCAGTGAACAATACGTTCTATAAAATGAGATTGTTCCTGGAATGGCAGATAACTAGTTTGCTCACTACATGCGAGAATAAAACTTGCAACTTTGAAAAGCTGGATTACCTAACAAATAGTTGAATGAGACTCATATTTCTTATAATTATTATTATTTAAATTCTAATTATGGGATTTTATAGTCTTAATTTTTAATCTTGTTTTATTTGATTACTAAGGCTATTTCATTTTATTTTTATTTTATTATTTTTTTTTTTTTGAGAGAGAGTGAGAGAGCATGAACAGTGGGAAGAGCAAAGGGAGAGGGAGAGAATCTTAAGCAAGCTCCACGCCCAGCACAAGTTGGATATGGGGCTCAATCTCACGACCCTAAGATCATGACCTGAACCGAAATCAAGAGTCAGACTCTTAACTGACTGAGCCACCAGACACCCCAGAAGCGATTTTAAAAGACGAGCTATTAAAAAGCTTGTTTCGGGGCACCTGGGTGGCTCAGCCGTTAAGCGTCTGCCTTCAGCTCAGGTCATGATCCCAGTGTCCTGGGATCGAGCCCCGCATCGGGCTCCCGGCTCAGCGCGAAGCCTGCTTCTCCCTCTCCCACTCCCCCTGCTGTGTTCCCTCTCTTGCTGTGTCTCTCTCTGTCACATAAATAAATAAAATCTTTAAAAAAAAAAAAAGCTTGTTTCAAAGCACATATAAACGTCAATTTTGTGCACTAAAATGAGTCAGTTTTGAAAGAGCTTTTCAAACCTGGTAGAAACCACCTTATCTAAGTGATCAAAATTATCATATCCAGTACTAGGACAAACTAATTCCATATGCTTGCTAATATGATATGCTAAGAAAGATTTGACATTATTTTGTGGTATTGCTCTTTCAAACAAAATAACCTGAACATAATCATGAGAAATATTAGAAATAGCCAAATTTCAAGACATTCTGTTAATACCTGACCTGTTTCAAAATAAAGGATACTACAGAAACATGACAAATAGATGTAGTCCATGTTCCTGGACTAGAATAATAATAATTATTATTATTTGCTATGAAAATCTGATATACTTGGTGAAATCTAAATATGGTTTATACACTAGATAACAATGTTATATGAATGTTGATTTCCTAATATTGATAATTACACCATAATTATATAAGAAAATATCCTTATTCTTAACTAAACACACACTAAAGTATTTGCAATGTTTTTATTCTTCATCCTAAATCTCACAATCTCTCTCTGTCTTGCTCTTCTCTCAATACCCTAAGTAGCTGAGAGAGAGTTTTAGAGATATCAAAAAAAAAAAAAAAAAAAAAAGAGGAGAGAAAAGGGGAAAAAGAGGGAAAAAAAAGAGAGAAACAGGGAAAGAGAATGCTAAAGTAAAGGGGGGGGAGAGAAAGGGGGGGAGGGGGTTGAAAGATACACAGGAGTTGTATACCTAATCTTAAAATTTTTTCTGTTAGTTTGAAATTAACTGAAAATTAAATTCATTCCCTAAAGAGCATTTTTTTTCTATAGATGGAGTAAATTTGCCTAAATAAATCAGGTTTTAAACTGTGTGATTTTGATTTAAATCAATATGTTGAATATGAAATGCACAAATATAACCACAACTTCCAAAATCAACACAACCCAAAAATACCAAGATATCTCTTTTTCTTTATAGTTGTATTTCACATGATTACCAATGACCTTAACATACAGAATCCATCATATTTACTTGTATTATCAATTTAACTCTCCACATTGAAAGAAATATGACTGTTTACTTTCTGCTAAATGAAATTGAGCTCCTTGACTTTGTCATGTAGACATTACATATTATTTGCAATTTTAAAGTCTGTAGATTATTACCCAGAGATAAAAGACGTAAAGATTATTATTTAAAGTGTTAGGTAAGTCATTTCTTTTGTGAAGGTAAGGCACCTAAATTACACCAGTATTTGAATACATTCTAGTAGCTCTAAAGACATTTTCCAATATTGACTTCTCCTGATTGGTCTGATACCGTGAAGGAATAAATCTCAGGGTCAAAACTTTAATAAAAGCATCTGTCTACCTTATTTCTTCAAAAAGTATAAGTTGCCTTTGATTTTTAAGGATATCTTTGCAAAATGAATATTTTTAGATACTCCTTAAACAGCATGTTATCACAAAACAAAACAAAAAAAAACAAAAACCCAAACCAAAAAACTACATCACATTTTTCATTGAAAATTACCAGCTCCTGGGAATTCTACTCACTGGAAATTCCCAGTGAGGGGGTGTTTAGGTTCTTTGAGGTGGCAAAATCCAAAAGTAGTTCTCATCCAGTGCTCTTGGAACTGACTTTGGACCCCAGAGAAGGTTTTCTAAAAAGGATTTAAAAATTTATTGCTAAATATTGAAGACCTTCAGTCTGTAGGGTGAAAGGGCATGGCTGAATGAATCCCCAAAAAACTGAGTTTGGTACTAAGAAAGAACTCTAGGAAAGGCTCTGGTAACAGTGTTAACATGTGAGCAGAGGACTTTTAAGTGCTTTATAGCTAAGAAGTATTTAAGAAGTTAGAGACGGATGAATGGGAGTGAACCATAGTAATACGGGTATTTAAAGGAAATATACCTGATGGTCTTTTCACAGACTGGTATAACAAGTCATACTTTTTATTCGTACGAATAATTGTTTTAAAAATACACTTCAGAAAGTCACTGACCTCTTTTGAAGAGATATTTTTCTAAGTAGACCTGAAAATGTGGACTAAGAATGAGTGAATATTGTATTTTTTAAAGTAATTGGATTTGTCGGAAAAATAAAGTAGACAATAACAAGTTTGTATAGTATTCTAAATAAAAGAACCTCCTAGTTCGAAGTTGTCAATGTAAGTGCTCCTTAATTCAATAGACATTTTGAATTACTTTTTTTTTTATTTTTTTTTAAAGATTTTATTTATTTATTTGACAGAGAAAGACACAGCGAGAGAGGGAACACAAGCAGGGGGAGTGGGAGAGGGAGAAGCAGACTCCCTGCCGAGCAGGAAGCCTGATGCGGGACTCGATCCCGGGACTCCAGGATCATGACCTGAGCCGAAGGCAGTCGCTTAACCAACTGAGCCACCCAGGCGCCCCTTGAATTACTGTTGTAAGTAAAATTATATACAGCTACTGATGTGATGTTGTTAATGGATAATAGGATATTTTAGGAGCTAAACTACACCTTTAAATAGAACAGGTGCTAAAATGTTCAAAAGCATTCACATGTATAGTGCACGAGAATTGCCAGCAAAATGTTAAAAAAAATAGAGCTACATTTTCTAACATACTTCCATAGTGAGTACAATTTATAGTTAAGTAGACTAAAGACCCCCTCCTTGATGCATTCTCGATTATCCAGAAAGTTCTGGTCCTCTGGCATTTTCTGATTGAACTGAACAGAAATTTGAGTTGGTATAAAGACATGTTCTTTAATTTTGATCATGCTACCAGAATATTTTCTTATTTTTGTGAGGTGCATACGTATGAGACTGAAGTCTTTTATCCATTTTGTTGAAAATGTTTTTTTATTAAACTGTCAAATAAAGAAGTAATTTATATTACTGAATACAAACCAACAAATCATTTAAACAAACAAAGCAAAACAAAATTAAAACCTTAGGTCCTATATATTTGATACTATAGCTCTAATTTCAATACAAATATTGAAATATTCTCTTATCCAGTATGCATATGTAAATGCATTCTATAGATCTTTAAACTACTTAAACATATGTAAATATGAGTATATTATAATTTATTATAATATTTGTATATTACCTTATAATATATAAATTCATATGCATATATAGATTTATATATATGAGATGTATATATATTCTCAGAAGTATCCTGTAACGTTTAGAAATTAAAACATATAAAAATGGCCTCTAGTGTTCTCTGATCCTCACCATATATTCTCATGACTGATTCTTATTTCCTTTTTAGGCATTAATTTAGGAGGAAATCCAGTCTCAAACTAATGCAAACATTCCTACAAAGTGTATGGGAATTCCAAGCAGTTTTACTACTAAAAAAAGGCCAAGAGAAACATCCCATCAAAGCCCCAAGTGGAAAAGAATGCCAACAACAGTTAAGCTGAAGCAGCTTTACCGGCCCCACTGCTCTCACTTAGACTGAGTCGTGGAGCAGTATTTAATCAGAAGGGATTGGGAAAGGATTATAAAGGATTTTGCTTACCTTAACCAGGGCACTGAATGTTCAGCAATATGTAAACTTCAAGATGTAACTAAATACAAGATTTTAAAGAGGGAAGGTAGAATGCAGCAATGAAGCAGGAATCCCAATCTCTCGCCTCTGAACTTTAGAATTTGGGTAGCTCAGTTGAACACAGGGGACCTAGCCTATTGTTAGCAGCGCAGTAGACAGTGGGAGATTGTAACTTACAGGTTTAAAGGTTAGTCTGTGCTCCAAAAAGACATATAAAGGTAACATGGAGCCTGGCATTGTTTATCATCTGTAGACACAGTCCCTACATAATGTCACTGACTTCTGTGTCAGTGGAGAACTCTAAGAAACCTTGTTCAATAGGCCCTCCACCTGATAAAGCACAGTCACCCTGAGACTGAACAAAAAAAGATGAATCAAATTTGTGTTTCCTCTTGTAAATCATCCACTCTCCTAAAGAGTCTCTTCAGTAACTGAAGTGCTTGACTTATGCAAAGATAGACATTTACTCATATTTTTAAAGAAAATAAATAAATATATAAATAAATAAATAAATAAATAGAAGTATCTAAATGAATAAATTTAACCTAAGTGGTCAGAGAAGCATTACAAACTGTAATATATACTTATATTCCTTACTTTTTTCCCCCATAGAAGTGGTTTTAAATATAAATGAAATTTCTGGTTGAATAAGATGCATCCAATTGAGTGCTTTTTTTTTGGAATAAGCAAACAAAAAAATGAGCATTTACTATATGCTAAGGACTTTGCAATGTGTTTTGGGAGAGATAAACAGAAAGAAAATATCAACTTTGCATATTTCACAATCTCATGGGAATAATAATAAACATGGAGAAATCATCTTAATACATATCAGATAATGAAGCATCTTGAAAGACAGTTTTTAAAATGCAGTAATAGCTCAAAGCAGGAAAGAGAAACTGACCAAGAGTAATGAGGATCAGGAAGTGTTCATGGAGCGGTTGACATGTTGGCTGGACCGTCAAGGTTGAGTACAATTTCCATAAGTAGAAAAAGCTCTGAAGGATATTCTAGGCAAAGAGACAGAATTAGTGAGGACATGGTCTGGAATAAAATTTATAGAGATTCGGGAGATGTTAAGCAATCTGTTTTTGCTTGGTCACGGACTTCATAACTTGGAGTTCAACTAACTTACAAATCAGAGGGGCCCCTGTAGTAGACACTGTACTTTAGCTCAGGCAGACCTAATGTTTTTCTCTGTCACCGGGCTCCAGCACAGAAGATGAAAGGCTACTAATTCTCTTACCATCTCACTGCCTCTTAAGTTTGGCCATGAAACACTATTCTACTAATTAGGGAAAGAAAGTGTGCTGGTGCTGTCTGTTACTCTGTTATTTCCTGCTGAACATTCCTAACTGATATATCACACCTTGAATAAATTGGGCATAAATGAAATGAGTGCACTCTGGAGAGAAACTCTAAATGTTCCCAAACCATCCTTTATTTTTACTACCGATAAATAGCCTTCCAATGCTCAGATGAGAAGAACTACTGAAAGTCAACCCTTGCCCAGTTTGTCTCGGCAGAAGATAAGAACAGGGAACAATCTCCAGAGTGTAATGGTGTCCAATGATATGGCAGCAGCAAACAAACACAAAATAAAAATTAGTAAACAGTTAAAAAGAGAACCACTTGAAACACAAATCTCTCCATGAGGAATTCACACTGTAATGACTGTTTGAAATGTGCATTATAGGAAAAGCTGAGCAAGATTAGATATTCATCAAAGTAGGTAGGGTAGTGCCCAGTGCAGACTGAAGACAAGAATGACAACTACACGCATCCGGCTCCTAATCCCTCAACTCAAGAGCAGGGTTTAAAAACCAGACAGCAAAGCAAGGTAAAAGATAACTAATTTCTATTATTTTAAGGAGCCACAGCAGACCTAGCTTACCCCACCCCCAGTCAAAGATAAATATGCAACAAGGAAGAAATGAACCCGATTTAATGCAAGAGTATAGAATAATAAGTAAACAAACAAACAAATAAATAAGGAGAGGGGCTTATTAGGCAAAATGCAGAAGAAGCACCCATTTTGGGAATAGGTTTGCCCCCAAAATACAAAAACAAATGTAGTTGCTACTTAGCAATGTCAAGAAATAATGAAACATTAATTTAATGAACTGAAGTTTCAAAGCTGACATGCTAAGACAACAGAAGAAAATTTAAAAGAAGTTGTCAGGAAAGAAATGAAGAAACTACCTTTTCTCAACCAAGAGACATATTTGAAATAGCAAGGAGTGAAACCCTGATAATACACAAAACTAAATCAGTTATGTGTAGATTAAGGTTAAGGAAATCACAGTAAAAGCAAATAAAAATGATAAAGAGATGAATGATTAGAAGCAAAATGGCAGATATGAATGAGTATAACATAAAGATGATTATTAAGTCTCTCAAGAAGAGACTAAAGTAAATAAAAAAATTAAATATAAAATAGAAGGTAAAAAAATATATTTCCTAAAATGAAAGGAGTGTTCTAGGAAATTTAATAGAAAGTGATAAAGGAACAATTTATTCAAATGATGTTCCTGAAATTTAAGGAAAATTAATAGTAAAAATAAAGTCAGCACTTATTGCCTAAACCATGAATTATCTCCTTTAAATAATCACTGAAAGAAAAACATTCTATGCGGTATTAATGCTTCCTTATTTTACAGAAGAATAACTTGGCCAAGCTCATTCAGCAATTGAGCAATGGATTTATATGTAGGATCCAGGATCATGCCACTACAAAGGCTGAGTTTGTAATCATTATTCTATATAGACCTTCCTGGATTTATGATGAGTTACATCCCAATAAACCTATCATAAGTTGAAAATACCATTAGTTGAAAATGCATTTAAAGCTCCTAACCTGTCAAACATCATACTTACCTTAGCCTACCTTAAATGTGCTCAGAACACTTACATTAGTCTACAGTTGGACAATATCATCTAACACAAAGCCTGTTTTATAATAAAGTGTTAAATACCTAATGGAATTTATTGACTATTGTACTAAAAATGAGAAATAGAATGATTATATGGGTATAGGATGATTGCCAGTGTATCAGTTGTTTACCCTTATGGTTGCTTGGCTGATTGGGAGCTGTGGCTAGCTACCTCTGCTCAGCATCTCAAAAGAGTATCCTACTGGATATTGCTAGCTTGGGAAAAGATCAAAATTCAAAATTTGAAGCAGTTTCTATTGATTATGTATTGCTTTTGCACCATGGTAAAGTTGAAAAATCCTACATCCAACCATTGCTCAGTCAGGAATCATCTGTATTCTATAAGATATTTAAAAATAAACACATTTACTTCTCAGATGGTTGGTCTCAGAAGTCTCTCCAAATGAGACACACACTTTCTTTTGAGGAGACTTTGTCTATTGTCTTCACAGTAACCAATCTCCCCTAAAATCCCAATTTTATTCAGGAGCCACCCACTCTCAGGAGAAGCTGATCCCACATCCAACTCTGAATGTAGCTTAAGCTGATCATGGGCATCTCAGCTTTTTTGCCAGGCATTGGTTAAAGAATCTTGGCTTATACTAACCAATGCATATTATTTTCTGATGATTATTACTGAGTGAGCACTTCACCTAAGTTGGACCAGTTATATTGAACAGAAAAAAATTTATATTCTATGGCTCTGGAACAGAGTCTTCTCTCTCTTGTCTTAGAAGTGAACAAGGAAGTGCGTTGCCTTGTTTTCTGCTAATAGTCATCTTATGATGATGAGAATAGACCATCTGAAGAAAGGAAGAAAAATCTGCATACCAATGAAGGAAGAGTTGAGAGAATAGCAAATAAATGGAGCTAGAGCCTAGAACTATCTTACTTTCAGACTTTGGGTTATGTGAGATACAAATAGCCTTGTTTTAGCCATTTGAGTCAAGTTTTTTGATACTTAATTGGCGCAACTATTTTCATTAATGACACACATGCACACCCACACATACACACAAACACACACATGCACACCATATGACATTCATGTTATTGAATATCAAAGACACCATATCTACCTGGGCCTTTGCTTTAGTTATGTGCCTTTGTATTCAGAAAAATAGTGTTTATTTCTACATTTAAAGTTAAAATGGGATGCTTAAGGTAGTCTATGTCTACTGATTAAAGAAAATAGAAAAAATTAACTTCTTTCCTGGTCTATGGTAAACACAAAACTAGATTTTTGTCAATTACTATAGAAAAATAAGTAAAGGAATATTTGTAAATTAATAAATATGCTTTAAAATAGAAAGACATGAATATAATTTTAGCAGAAGTTAAGAAGAAAGACTATATTTCCATGTCTCTAGCCTCTCTCTGTACTTGGATGATACATGTCATCTCAAATTCCTGCTCTTCTGCTAGTTCCCATGACAAGGGTGGCATTAACTAATGCTGAAACATTAGCAGCCAACCCCAGGCTTCCTGAAGCTGTCTGAAGTCCGGTCTCTAGATGGCTTCACTGTTTTTTGCTTTCTTGCCAGTTACTGAGGGAATTTCAACAGTATCCCAGAGTGCGCAATAGGTAAGAAGAGAGAAGAACCATTTTGAGTGTCAGCCTCTGGTTTTACAGAAAGTATAAAATGAATGCATGAAAGAGATCGGTTGGAGCCACCGAGGTTAGGGTTTGATTCACATGTCATCTCAAAAACAGGAACAACAAGCTTTGATTCCCTTTCTTTCTTGAACACTGGCAGTCATACCCAGACTAAGGTTGAAAGAATGGCAATGAGAGATGAGGCATTATTAGTTCAGGGAATTTCAACCTTATTGAACTTCTAAGGCCATAGATTTGGCCTGATGAAAATAGTATCTCTATTAGAGAAGTCTTTTGGCTAAAAGTAATATATCTCCTCTTGTTTAAGCAACTGGGGACAGAAATGTTTATGCTTGCTCTTGGCAAATTTGAGCAGAAGAGGCAGTTTGGGATCAGATGATGGGTAGGCCATCTTAAAGATTTTTGTCTTTATTCTAAGAGCAATTATAAATAATTGATAACTCATATTACATGGAAAGGAAGTTTGGGGTCAAGTATGAATCATGGGAATTTACTCTATAGCAACTGTCAGGCATTAGAAATGGAAGCTTAGGATTTTAAATAAAGACCTGTATATTAGCCCTAAAGATATAAAGCGTTTTAATAATGACAGATTTTTAAAAATTAAAAAAAAAAAAAAAGGATAAATGTGTAGAGAATTTGAGTGAAAAAGAATATGCTTCCATTCTATTCCACACCAATGATGTTAAAGGTTACTTACAATATCAACATAAAGACATTCTCATAAATATGAGGACTCAGGAGTTCTATCCTATATATAACCTTCTCACAAAACCCTATTTATTAATGAAACCCAGCACTAACCCAGAGATATCCCAAAATAAAGATAGGGACGGGGTTATAAAGGATAAACAACAAGTTTTAATTTTCTCTAAACAATAAACTAAACCTGAAACTCTTTAGAAATTACATATATAATACAGAATGCAGATTTCAAAGTTCCTGAATAAAATACTATGGAATAAAAATAAACTGGATTGAGACAAACATCATGAAATAGACTAACAAAAATCTGGAAAGATAACTGGAAGAGGAAGTGTAAGGTACAACTTCTTTTATCTTTCAAATAAGGAATAAAAATGTTTGCTTCAGTATGACACTAATGAATTAATAAATATTGATTCGACTGTTTTATTTAAAGTTACAAAGTAATGAATAAAATAAATAGGTTGTATATCTTCCAAATTATCATAACAAAAAAGAAATAGAAATATTGCAAAAGATAAAAAATAAAAATATTTATTCAACCTTCTGGTGAATATTTATGGGGTTACTATTATTTTTACACCTTGTTTAGAGATACAATGGAGAGAAAAATCAGCATGTCCCTGTCTTTGTGGAATTTTGAAACCACTTTTGGAGTAAAACATTAAGTCAATAATTACTATGAAATTATTATCACTATTGACTTTTATAACAGCTAAATAATGAAAGTAAAGTCTAAAAGCTTATAACTGGGGACGCCTGGGTGGTTTAGTCCATTAAGCATCTGCCTTCAGCTCAGGTCATGATCCCAGGGCTTTGGGATCGAGTCCCGCATCGGGTTCCCTGCTCAGTGGAGAGCCTGCTTCTCCCTCTCCCACTCCCCCTGCTTGTGTTCCAGCTCTCTTTGTGTCTCTCTCTGTCAAATAAAAAAGTAAAAATCTTTAAAAAAAATAAATAAAAGCATGTAACTGGAGCATGTGACATGGTCTTGGGATAGGGAAGTTCTCTGAGAAAAGAGCAGTGATTTGATGGTGAAGAGGAGGAAAAAGAAATTTGGTCAGTGGAACCAACTTGAGCAGAAGTTCTGAAGGAAGGAAACTTGGGCTGTGAAGAAAATGAAATAATATTTGTATAATAACTGAAATACAGAGAACAAAGACAATAGTGACATTAACTCTGGGGGAAAAATCAGAAAGGAGACCCGTGCCTGCAGCAGATTGTGTTCTTTTCCCTATGAATCCACCCCCTTCTTCTAAGGGTGTTACAGCCCTGCTCTTGCTCTGTGCCTTCAACACTTGTCCACAGGGCAGAGTCCTTCCTGGCTGCACTGCCCGCCATGGCCTTGGAACTTGCTTTGGTCAATGCAGTGGGATTGAATGGGACATCTACAACTTCTGAGCAAAAGCTTTTTGTGGGTTGTAGGATTCAGTGTATGTCTCTGCTCCTGACCATAAAAATAGAACATTAGGGATAGGGTCTGATCCTTCAGCCTGGGTCCCGGTATAAGAAGGTTCATGTGGCTCAAGCCAGTTACAAAGACCCAGTAGCATTCATATAAATCAAGAAAAAATATAGGAGTATTCATGATTATATGCTGCAGAGATTTTGAGATTTCTTTAGCTTACACATAGCCTAGCAAAAGTTCACTGAAAGAATTTCTAATTCATATTTTGGCAAAAAAAATTAATAAAAGCTTCTCCCCCAAAACACGGTGGATTACGATTATACATGAATAAGTTTATACACACACAGAGATGCATCTAGAACATTTCTTTAATAAAATGCTGTTTGTGGGTTATCTCTGAGTGTCAGTTTTTCTGCTATTTTTAAAAACATTTTTTCTCTTATGAATATGTGAGAATTTTGTAAATTAAAAAAATTCCACTAATAGAAAAATAAAAAAGAATTTTATAATTTTATAAAATAAGGATTTTAAAAATGTTTTAAATAACAAGATTATTTTTTAAGTTATCTGAAGTAACAAGATTATTATATTTATAATAGTTACCAGGATATTGGGGTAAAGAAACCTTTATTGGAGAGATTCATGGTATATATCACGACAGATCAAAGCAGTGCTTCCGACTTCACTGTGCATCCAAACTGCCAGGATAGCTTCTTAGAATACAGATTACTAAAGCCTAACCCTAGAGTTTCTGATTCCTTAGATATGAAGAGGGGCCCATTAATTTGCATTTCAACTATTCCCACATGTTACTGATGTTACTGATCCAAGAACACACTTTGAGAAACAATACATCAAGTGGTCAGACAAATACATGTCTAGATAAGAATTTTACTTTGTGAATCCACAATTTCAAAAAATCAATTCAGTTGATTGTTCTTTTGACCAACCAAGTGCTTGAAAAACACTGAATTGTTTGCCTCTATGCCTCTGTTTCTTTTCTTATATATTGTTGGTAGGTAAAGAATGAAGCCAGGTGAGTTCCAATTAACTAACTATTCTTTTTTTTTTTTAAGATTTTATTTATTTATTTGAGAGAGAGAGAATGAGAGACAGAGAGCATGAGAGGGAGGAGGGTCAGAGGGAGAAGCAGACTCCCTGCCGAGCAGGGAGCCCGATGCGGGACTCGATCCTGTGACTCCAGGATCATGACCTGAGCCGAAGACAGTCGCTTAACCAACTGAGCCACCCAGGCGCCCTTAACTAACTATTCTTATAACTGTATATCCTATTGAAACATACTCATAGAGTTAGGAATTAGAACACACACACACATACACACACACACAAAGACACAAGCACACATAACTATTTCCTTCCTATCTATGGAAAAGTTTTATTTTCAGAGGTAATTTATCAACTTTATGATTTTAAATAACTATCTCTGCTACTGTAATGGTTTTTTCCCCTTTCCTTTTGACTTAAGATTTTTCTCCAGGCATTTAACATCCTTGACCTTGTTCATAATCAGTTCACCAGTATCCTAAAGAACTGATTTTTTAACTTCAGATCTTCTTATAAAATGGAAGGGCCTCATTCTTTGTAGTAGAAAAAGAAGAAATAAGCAGATTATTGGTTTTCTTTGCAGAAACTAGAATATTATTGAATTCCTCTCTTCAATTAGAAAAAAATAAAAGAGGAGCAAAAGAAGGATTTTGGAGGTTTTAATTTTTTTTTTCCAGTGTATCTTTGTTAAAGCTTGAGACAACATTTAAGCTTTACCACACAAGTTTTTGTTTTTGTTTTTTTTTTGGCAAGGTCGAGATCCAGTATCCCATTAAAGCATTTGCCAGAAGAAAAAGTTGTTAGAAAGTACATAAAATGCTAGGTGATTTGCTTTTACTGGAACTTGACTTTCTGAAACATCTAAAACACAACTGTCTTTTATTAAACTGAAATGAAGAGGTCTGTGCAGGAGTCTTGTGGGGACAGAACACTCAGCCTCAGAGTCAAAGCCCTAGAACATGTCTTATTATCACTGAACAGTTGCCCTTCTAGCCAGCTAACGAGAGGAGTATTAACAGCCTTTGAGAGGTATCCAACACTGTTTGCCTTGAAGACAGTTATGTAGGTAAAATCATGGGTCTTCTAAGGAATAGTACAATTAAAACTAGGATATTGGGGGACAGGCATCTGGGATTCATAGAATTTTAGAGTTAGAAAAACCTCATTCAGTCTCACTTTCAAAGCCAGACAGTAAGTTTCTGTGCAACGAGAAAGAGAGAAGAACATTTAAATTGCAGTCTCTTCCTGAAACCCCATAGAACCTAACTGCAAAGGAAAAAGTTTTCTCCAATACTTTTATTTTTAAATAAGTTTCCTTTGGCCCAGTATGACTGGGGAACAGTCTCCAAAGTGCCTATTCAAGGTTAGAATTTCAAGATCTTCATTAATATTTTGCTATTGCACTAGGATCATTCATGCTACGCTGCCTTTGCTAATTAAATTAATAGCTACAAATGCTTACCAAAGAGATTAACTTATGCACTGCCCTCCTAGAAGAGCCTGTTGCTAGGCAGCCCTGGGCGAAGCCTCGGCACAAAGCGTCTTCTCTCTCAGGACAGAGACTGTTTTGCATCCTTGATGGGGAGAATGAATGCTGCACTGCTTTCATTAAGAGCATTCACCTTCGTCTTTACATCTCCATTGCTCCCCTTTAATTATCTTAACCACTCGGTGCATTCTAGTGTTTCAAGTCTATTTAATGTGAAGTATATGTGTCTCATGCTTTGTGGACTCACTTCAACATCTTATCTTTCTCTTGTCTTTTCACAAGCATCAATCCTACATTACACGTGGCTCCGCCACATTTAAGCAGGTGCGCTTTATGACTTCTGCAGCTTTTGCCACAATTTGTAATAACCTAGACTTTTTGAATATTACTTCAACTCATCTATGTGACCAAATATTTGTTTGATGTAAACCCCAGTTTCCTGCACTACCTTGCTCTTTATTTTTAAGATTGTATCTTTCATTTTTTGTTTCCTTACTACTTTATGTAGAGACAGCACAGCCACTGGGTGTTCATACTAAAGATAGATGTGGCGGCTCTCTCCTGCTCTAGGATGTACTCTCTGCTGCTAAATTTGCTGCCAGCAAGCTTGTCACTTGGGAAACTTGGCCTTAGCCCAAACTTGAATTGACATTCTTTCTTCCTTGAAAATAGGTGGCTCTTTGAAACTTTAAACCAAATACAAATGAACAATGAAGATGTGCATAACCAAGGTTATAAAAACTAAGTAATAAATGCATGTTTATTGAAAGTACACTATTTAAAAAAATATACTTTGATCATAATACTAGCCTAACTCCAGCACGATCAAGGAATCCCTGTGCAGAATGAGCTTTCCTGGAGAAACTTAACAGTTCTTGGTCAAAATAGCTTTTTCATTAGGAAACACTAGCCAAAGCCTTAGGGTTAAATGTCTGGTTCATGCCTACCTGGTTCTAATATAACCTCTGCCTTGGTCTGTGACCTTACGCCTGTCTCTCTATAGTTGGCATACGTGTAAGTTTGTCTGTATCTGTGCATGTGTCCCCACATGTCTGTGCACTCATAGGGGAAGGGCTAGTAGAGGAAAAGTAACAGCATGGAAATATTTGAAAAGCTCCACAGAAAAGCCATAAAAAATCGCTAGGGTTTTGTGGTATTGCCTGTAATATTTAGTGTATGGCTGTGTTTCTTTTACCAAGGGAATCCCTAATATGCTTAAATAGGATACAATTTTATTAATGGTCACATAACACACCAGAGATGAGAGATCCAGGGGGCAGGATAAGTTGGTCCCACAGATCATTCAGTGATCTGGGTCCATTTTTTTTGTTGCTCTGCCATGGTGTAAGAATGGCTCTCATTTACATGGTAAAAGTTGGGTCACCATACATCATAATCCATCTCACTGGACAGAAGAAAGAGGATGTGGAGACCAACTCAATTTTTTAAGTAAATAAAAGAGAAATTGCATACATCTTTGCCCGTAGCAAAATTTAGTTACAGGGTCTAGTTGTAAGTGAGGCTATGAAGAAATATAGTCTTTAGCAGGCAATTACATGCCCAGCTAAAACTTCAATAATTTAAAAGAATTAAAAACTGAAGTTGGGTGAAGGTAGTATTTCAGTGTAATATCAGAGAAGCAAAACCATTTTGATTCATACAAAATAAAGATTTACAATAGAAACACGGCACTATACAATTGTGAGAAAAAGTGGGTAAGGAAAGGTCTAGAGGGGGAGTTAGACGACAAAAGTTAAAATCAGCCCTCTCAAAGTCTATGTAGACAGGTGAGAACTGGAAGGGAAATCTAGGAAGCAAAGCATGGACCATTAAGGACAGTTGGCAGAGAAGTCTGTAGAAAACTGTCTCTTCTGTGTGGCTACCTGCCTCTATGGACCCGTAGCCAAGGGCGTGATGGCATCACGGAGGTGGCTGTCGGTCAGGGAGGCTAGCAGACAGGAGGAAGACCAGGAGGCAAAACAGAGGAAAGCAAAACAAGCTTTGCCATGCTGGGCACTTCTCTGTCTGTCTTTTATAAACCTACCTAAAAGACCATTAGAGATTTATGGCTGTTGTAGCTCTTCTGCCTCTCAAATGTAGGTAAACTCTAAACCCACGACTTTAAGGAAAGTGAGTTCTGGGAAATGTAACTAACTTGTCAAAACCAGAGTCCAACTCAGGGAACAACTAGAAGTTGCAGAACAGGGGCTGAAGTTTTGGGTACCATTTTTCATAATAAATTCTGTCAAGTCAAAACTTCCCTGCATACACAAATGTATTTTATCTCTCTTTTACCTCTTTATGATTCCACCTGTTCATAATGTTTTAGAAAGAAAAGCCACAAAGACAAAGAAGTGAAGGGGAGAGAGAAGTGACATGGAGGAAGAGGGAGAGGGAGTGAGCTGTGGGGGATGTGGCTGATAGAGCTCTGGTCTCTAGTCAAGTCAACTGAGACATTAATAGGAATTTAACATCTCTTCAAGATCTCTTCAAAACGCTCTAAGTAAGCAAACTGACATCACTTAATGGACATCTCTCAATTTTTGCACTCTTAAATAGTTAATCCTTAAGAATTTTATTTTGGCAGATAAAGATTTGTTTTATTGAATAACTGATCTGTGTTATTGCTGAGGTCACTACGTACAGACCAAAGAGAAGGAGTTTTATTTCTTGGTTTCTTCCTCCTTGGGCAGAGTCTTGATTTCCTCCTTCTTGACCTGGAGCTGCTCTTCACAGCGCTTGTGTGTTTCCTTGGTCTTAGATCAAAAATATGGAACACTTCGGGAATTTGCGTGTCATCCTTGTGCAGGGCCAGGCTAATCTTCTCTGCGTTGTTCCAATTTTAGTATATGTTGAGCACAAGAAGTTTTTTTAATTTAAGAAAAAGGAGAAGAATTGAGACTGAGGTATACATAAACTTTTCTAGAATCCCTTATATTATAGGGATCTTATTAACAAATGAATTGACAGTCATGCCAATTGTCCTATATTTTCACAAACTATATAAATGCAATTATGTTTGGGTACTGTAGCATTATCTTCTTAATTAATAAGGAAAGGTAGAAGAGAGATAAAGTAGAAACTTCAAAAAGCCATTATCAGTTTCTCATCAAGGATTGACACCCTTCATTCTACTGAAGAGTTAGGATTAGCTTAAACTCCTTCCTGTCAACTATAGTGGAACAATTTCTAAATCAATTCTTTATCACTATTGCCATCACAGGTTCTCATCACTTTCTTCCTGTGCAAGTAAAATAATTTTCCCAGGTCTAAACTTTCCCTAATTTATCTGTCTTCAGATAAATGGTATTATCTGATACCATTTATTCAGATAAATGGTGTCCCAAAGATAATTTTCTAAAATAATAATAATAATAGCTTTCATTTAAAATAGAGGCTTGAGGGGAACCTGGGTGGCTCAGATGGTTAAGTGTCTGCCTTCAGCTCAGGTCATGATCTTCAGGTCCTGAGATCAAGCCCCATGTCCAGCTCCTGGCTCAGCAGGGAGTCTGATTCTCCCTCTCCTTTTGCCTCTCCTCCTGCTTATGCTCTCTCTATCTCTCTCAAATGAATAAATAAAATCTTTAAAATTTTTTTTTAAAAATGGTGGCTTGAGCACAATTGTTAAGCTCTATTACTCACTCAAAACCTCCTATAACGACATCAAGTGAGATTAAAAAATGTATAACCACCTCTATGGAGAGGTGGTAATAGCACAAAGTTGAAAACAAGATGTTGATATATGGCAACAAATCAAAGTATTGGTAGATCAAAAGCTAACAGGATGTGGTAATTTGCATGGCTGGAAAAAAAACAGAATTATACGAAGGGTGCAGTAAGTGGTACAGTATTTGTTACTGTAAGATCCCACCTCACATAATTAATTTAGAAAGAAAAACCCACAACAAACCTTACCATAATGCTATACATGAATACCATGTATAAGTAGAAAAAACCCTTAAAGTTTCCTGAAAGAAGAAATATAGTTTACATGCAATAATATTTGACAATATCAGAGGCAAAAGATACATAAATTTTCCTGAAAGAGAGAAATAGATTACTCCAAAGACTAGGGTATCCGTATGGCTCAGACGTCTCCCCAACAACACTGAAATGTAGGACGCATAAAGAAATGTCTTCAGAATTCTGATAGAAAATGATTTTCTACTTCTAATATTTTATATGAAAGCAAACCACAATATGAAGTATGAAGTACTTTCTCATGCACTATTCTCAGAGGACCCTGGAGTACAACCAAATAAAAACAAATGAAAATACCAGCAAAAAGGAAGAGATGTAACACAGGAAACAGGAGAATAAAAAGGCAAGACACAGAGGGAATCTAGCTAGTTCCAGACAGTTTGGGTTTGCACTTGTTCTGATGTAACTTTAATAAAACATTGTCACTCTCAAAGATGTCCTAGTTTATATGATAAAATATAAAGTCACAAAGGTATTACAATGAAAAGCTCAGCCAGTCCAGACTGGAGCAGAAAGTTAGAGGCCTTCAGGTAGGATATCTCCCAGGAGAAAAGAGAGAGAGAGAGAGAAACTGATGTGTTGTCCTTACAAGAGAAGTTTTATAGTTTTTTTGTTCAATTGGGATGAAGCTGAATGTTAGGTAGAGAGCCTATGGAGACAGAAAAAAAAAAAAAAGAAAGGATATGTAATTGAAGTGCAGTGATTCATCTATGAAGGGAGATGTACAGTCATACAATGTAAACACCAAGTGACTATTAATTTTAAGAAATTATAACTTAATTATAGTGAAAGTATTACAGGAGGAGGGGTATATGAGAGCTTCCTCTTCAAATTCCTTTTTCTGAAGGTATGAAAATTGATACTGAAAAATATAAGTCAGCAGTATAAATATGTTATTCAGAATGATTAAGGAAAATATTGGAAGAAAAACATAAGGGTAGAAGTGAGTGACCTCAAGAAGCAGGACTCAGTGATGGGAAAGAGTAAGGCAATGGAACAATTTTCATTATTATCATTTCAAACTGTGGCCAGAGGGTAGTTTGTTAAAAATAAATGTAAATTAAGAAACCTGATTTTTTTTCTTATTGTCTGAGCAATAATGTTCAATCTCCTTACATATAATTTGAAGTCCTTAGAAATCTCTGATTTCAATTCAACCACTCCCACCCTTTTGCTTTCTATCACACACACACACGCACACACACACTTTTAAAAAATATTTCTTGTAACTTTTACTTTTTTTCATGTCTTCTGGATGCTTTTATGAGCCCATCCTTTAATTAATCTATATCATTTGCCCAGAATGCTTTACCACATATTTATGAGACACTCTTTAGGAATAATTTCAATGTCATTGACTCTGGGCTTTTTCTTAATCTTGCAGGCAATTAGTTTCATACTACTCCACACTGCCACAAGCATTGTTCGTAGTTTATTTTGTTTTCACAACATCTTGTAATTGCACTAAATGTGCATATATATATATATATATATATATATATATATATATATATATACCCTGTGCCCACCACCCCTCCCCCCCACCACGCTGCCCCTGGTCACACTGTGACAAGCTGAGGGAGTGTGTTAGAGGCCTATTGCTGCTGTAACAAATTACCACACACTTGGTAGTCGAAACACCACAAATATTTCCTCTTACAATCTGGAGTCCAAAATCATTCTCACTGGGCTAATGTCAAGGTGTTGGCAGGGATGGTACCTTCTGGAGGCTTTGAGGGAAGAATCCATTTCCCTTCTTTTTTTGGCTCCTAGAAACTACTTATATTCTTTGGTTAGCAGGTTAGTGGCTCCTTCCTCCTTCTATTT
The DNA here is from genome assembly GCF_002201575.2 of Neomonachus schauinslandi. Taxonomy (NCBI): domain Eukaryota; kingdom Metazoa; phylum Chordata; class Mammalia; order Carnivora; family Phocidae; genus Neomonachus; species Neomonachus schauinslandi. Next base: position 94,102,429 of record NC_058404.1, read on the forward strand.
TTCAAAGCCAATAGTGTAGCATCTTCCAAACTCTCTGTCTCTCTCTCTCTCATCACACACACAAGACCTCTGCTTCCATCCTCACATCTCCTCTTACTTTCATTCCTCTGCCTCCTTCTTTTTTTTTTTTAAAGATTTTATTTATTTATTTGACAGAGACAGAGATAGCGAGAGCAGGAACACAAGCAGCGGGAGTGGGAGAGGGAGAAGCAGGCTTCCCCCCGAGGAGGGAGCCCGATGTGGGACTCGATCCCAGGACCCTGGGATCATGACCTGAGCCGAAGGCAGATGCTTAAGGACTGAGCCACCCAGGCGCCCGCTCTGCCTCCTTCTTGTTGGGCCCTCCCAAATAAACTCAGGATAATCTCCCCACCTCAAGATCCTTAAGTCAGTCACATAGGCAAGGCCCGTTTGCCATGTTTTACCACAGTCCTGGATATTCAATTCTGTTTTTCTTCTCAGTCTTTATTCTCTTTGCTTTTCATTTTTGGAGGTTTGTACTAATGTATCTTCTAGCTCAGATGTGTTTTCCTCAGCCATGGCAAGGGTTCTAAGAAGCTTATCAAAGACCTTCTTCATTTCAACTACACTGTTTTTGATCTCTAGTGTATCTTTTTGGTTCTTTTTTAGATTTCCCTCTCTTTTCTTACATTGTTCACCTGTTCTTTACTTTCTCCATTAGAGCTTTAGCATATTAATTATAGTTTATTTTAAATTCCTGGTCTTATAATTCTAACACCCTTGCCATGTCTGATTCTGATGCCAGCTTTGTCTCTTCAAATGGTGTTTTTGCCTTTCGATAGGTCTTGTAATTTTCTCTTGATACCTGGATATGATGGACTGGATGAAATAGGCCTTTTTAAATGTGGTGTGAGGTGTGGGGGGAGGAAAAGCATATATAGGTCAATGACTGGGTTTCAGTGGTTCAGTGATCCCATGTCTCTGGAATATGAACTTCACAAGTTTTTCTCAGGTTTTTTCTCCCCGCTTAAGTGGGAGAGGATGTCTAGAGCTGGATTTGGGTATTTCTTTTCCCCTAGGATAGTTAGGCTCTGGTAATACTCCAGAATGTTAGACTCTGATTAACGGGTTTCTCCTGAGGGCAGGCTTTGTTAAGAGGAACAGAATGCTCTGCTATACTTCAGAATTCTTCCTTTTTTTCTTCCCCAATTAGAAGCATGAAGGAATTTTTTCCTGTTATTTACTGTGAAGACCAGATCAAGGTTCTGGAGGTAAATCTCACAAATTATGGAGACCACCCTATAATTAGGACTTCCCAGAGTCTTAAACTCTCAGACTTGTCCACATTGACTGTGTGGAAGATTTTCACTTATGTCATCTTCAAAACACAGTTCTATTTCAGAAGATTCTATGACATGATAGGAGCTAAAACATCAAGATTGGACATAGAGCAATTCCAAATCCCACTTTGATAAATACATCAACAATGTGACTGTAAAAAAGACTGTTCTAGATGAGATATTTGAAAACTGATTAAGAAAAGAGAAATAAGCTCCTGAGGGAGGATTCTAATCCACAAAGGAAAATCTGTAATTTAAAAAAATTCTTGATCTGGGCGCCTGGGTGGCTCAGTTGGTTAAGCAACTGCCTTCGGCTCAGGTCATGATCCTGGAGTCCCTGGATCGAGTCCCGCATCGGGCTCCCTGCTCGGCAGGGAATCTGCTTCTCCCTCTGACCCTCCTCCCTCTCATGCTCTCTGTCTCTCATTCTCTCTCTCTCAAATAAATAAATCTTTTAAAAAAAAATTAAAAAAATTCTTGATCTGAGCTCTCTAGATAGGATTCAGGAGATCGTATAATCTCTTTAAATCTTAAGCAAAATATAGCAAATATTAACATTTTCCAAAGGGGAAGTATCCTTAATGTCCATCAGATATACAAATGGGCCTGAACTGCAGATAAACAATAAGCAAACAAAATTCCTATTGCTATAAGAAAAAAAATAAGAGAAATGCTATAGCAAGACAAAATCTAAGATGAAGTTTCTTCCCTTTTATGATTGTACATTTTATTAATCCTATATACAGATCTGTGGATTTGTGTGAGGTAAGAAGGATAATGGTATCATTTTTACAGATACTTAGCGCTTTGACTACAATGGAACTCCCTGAATCTCAAAAGTATATCTCCTAAACATCACAAGCTCATTGTAGTAAGTTTATTGCTAGATCTCAAATTTTGTTTTTTTGTTGTCCTGGATATGATTATTATTATTCTGGTATAACGCAAAAACTTGAGTTGCTATTCGTGGCAATTTTAAGATCTAAGTTTATTATGCTATTTTTCATACAAATATGCAAAAATAAAATATAATTGCTACTGATTCAAAGTTATTCCTATGCAAAAATTCATGTTTATTGAAAATTATAATGCAAATTTAAGTTATGCAGCTCTGCATTGTGCTTCTTTAGTAAGTAAGTGCTTTTTTTGTTGTTGTTTTTAGCTATAAATGTCTACATAAATTAGAATAATTTCTCTATATTTTATCCATAAATGCCTTCATAAAGTGTGACTAATGTTTTTAATGTGAGATTATAATGTTAGTAAAAAAGGGAATCCCAGCAAATCCTTGTGAAAGTAAGGAAAATAACTGCCAGAGCTTTTTCGTATTGTCTGAATAACACTTCTGATTCCCTGGCAATGCATTTCCAAGTTATATGAAGTTACTTCTGTCTGTTCAGAGTACTTAACATTTTTTTACCAGACTTTGTCTTCTAATCCTTTCATTGAATCTTTTGTGTCCTTTCCTCATCCTGTCCTTGAATTCTCACAATGGTTTCAAACTCTTGGCAGAAGAACTCTAAAGTTGTTTATAGGCTTGTATCTTCACTGAAATTACAAAGCAGCTCTCAGCCCAGAGATGCAACACAGAGAGGAACTGTCCAGAATGAAAAAGTAAATGCCCAAATCAGAAATTAGTGCAAGACATTAATTAATTTTACCTAATCTAGCATCTTTGGAAAGTGGCTGTTTGATTAATTTTATTTATAAGAGTTCAGAGCCTACATTTCTTGACCCGATGAGGTGTATGTGCCGATTTTGGGAAAACGCAGCTTATCTCTGCAAAAAGACAGCCAGTCCAATAGAAATGAAACTGCTAAGTTAAATCACAAATGGTAAGCAGGACTCAAAGTGGCCATGTTGCCACTTGCATATTGGTGCATTCAAACACAGGTTGGGCTTTTCTGGCACTAACAGAATAAATTGCCATTTCTGATTTCTATTCAGACGGATGAAATAAATACTTGATTTTGAGTTCAGATATAGCATATGTATGACTCATGTCAACACATGAACTAAACTGAACTTTCCTTTCTCCATGAGCCTCCAAAGTTTTCTTTGGCAATCCCTAATTCAGATGGTGATGTTCTTAAGTCATTTGGGTCAGAAAATATGAATTACTTTCTGCTTCCTTTTCTCCCTATGACCTCACTTTGAAAAAATTACCAAATATCATTTCTTTATTTGTTTACTATGTCACATACCCACGCTCTTTGGGTCCCTTCATTGGTGTTACCTTAATCCACATCTTACATCTCACAAGGACTCTTTTTTTAAAGCTTTTTATCTGTTTTCCAGATTCCCAGGTTTAAAACTTCCTACTATATACTATACTTTACAGTCAAATAGATTGAATTAAGATACATACCTAGTAATAGTATCACTCCAGTAAAAGCACTTGATCTAGCCACCTGTCCATTTCTTCAGTTTCTGAGGACAAATAACACAAATGAATAAACAAAAATCTGTAGCTCATCTATGTACCACACACTGTTTGGATCCTAGGCGTTAAAAAAGTGAAAACAGCCTGGCCAGCCCTCAAGAAGTCTACATTGTAATAGCTTTCTGTTGTGAATGGCCTCCGTCCTTATCACAGCCTAAAAGATTCTAAAGATTCTCCATGATCTGCTTCTTTCTCCCTCCTTGAGGATAATCTTTAGACTCATTGCAGTAATGATTTAATTATACTTCCAGGAATTTACATTGGCATTTTGCTCATTCGTTTTTGAATAAATTATTCTTTCCATCCCAAATGCCCTTCCCCTATTCTTGATCGTTAGTTCTTCATAATGCATACTTTGTAAAGAGTTTTTGGACCTCATCTGTCCCTAACACAGAATCCCTCTATACAACTTTTTTTCTTAGACGTATTTTTTATTGTATTTGGCAAATTGTTGTTATTCGTCCTTTCTTATAGCTACCTCCCCTAATATATAGTGAGAAACTAATTTTATTAGGGGAAATCCTGTCTTATATTTGGCTTATATTTTGGCATTTACCAAAGTGCCTAGGATATTGTGCATAGTTGAAATATATGAATGAACTTATTTTTAAACTGAGATATTGTTCCAGCTTCCTATTCCATTCCATTTAACTGTGCTCAGTTTACCAAATACTTATGGAGAGTGTCTGATATGCTCAAAAGTGTATTAATTTGTTCATTGTAGCAAAGGCAGATAGCAGTGCAGATGGTTCTTCCTTTCTAGTACTTTCTCTTATGGCCAGAGAGGGCATGCTGAAAATTCTAGTAAATTAGGATTTCACAGAATTTTAAACTTCTTGGAGACATTCTACTGTATGGGAAAGTTTTCATTGGAAAAAACAAAAGATATCATATAACATTTAAATATATTTTATTTATTATTCTTAAAAGCTGGCATCATGGCAAGAAATTACAAAAACTTAATAAGATCAATATTTAAATATCAATATCACATCTACTAAAATTGAAGGAGGTAGTCACAGAATTCTTGGGAAATTCTGTTAATTCAAAACCTATGCACGCATAAGAACCATGGCAGCAAAATTACTTTTCTCAACCTTGTATATAAAACTTTGGGGCTATGTGCCTTGATTTTCAGTATCCAGGTTTCCCAGGCCAACATGGTATGTGCTGAATGTTCAGAGTATCTATATCCACTCTCAGCTCTTCCTACATAGAGCCACTGTTTCTTCTTTGTATCATTTCTGGGCCTGCTCTCTGGTGGTTCTGGGTTTTTTTGCTTCCAGTATCCAGGAACCACATACCATGCAGATGATTATGTCAACATAGTTTCCTCTCCACAAAGGACATACTTGAGGCTTTTCAGGCTCTCTGACATCCCCAGAAGAATGGAGACTATTCTTACGAGGGTTCACGTTCTTGTTGTTATGCTCCACTGGCCCTCCAAAGACATATATACCCACTCTGTTATCCAACTTCATAGCACTCTATATTTCTTTCCTCTATTATTGGACTAGTAACATTTATTTCTTTCAAATATTACATGGATTTCTTCCAGGGCCCTATTGCATATGCCTGAGAAAGGATGATTGCTATTTGGAGACAATATTATTGCTAGCCAGAGAGTTAAAGATCTCTCCTTTTTTAACCTCCAAATTTATTCCACATTTTGTGACAGACAAATTAGATTTTAGCCCCAATGGCAGAACTCCTCTTGAGAATAGTGTAGTGTCTAGCAGATTTTAAATGTCAATGGAAAGTTCACCAGAATACTCTCAGACATGTTTCTTTAAGCACTGAATTTGGACAAAAGGTAAAGTCAATGTCAAAAGTCTTTTTTCACAGACTTCATTCAAAACTGGGGCAGGAATGTAGAATATGGAAAGAAATAGAGGAGACTGGTGGGCAAGGGATGCTTAAAGCATTTTTGCATGAGCACTTGGTAGTATGAGTCCTTGGCTCTTCACCTGAAGGACCCCTCACTTGCACATCAATAATAGATTGAGCAGTGCTGGATTTTAGGACAAATTTTTATTCAGCTCACTGAAAATGGGGCTGCAAGCCAACTGAAACTAAAAGATGCTTTTTCTAAATCCAAGAATTTTCTGTATTTCCAAGGAAGTAAAATAGCCTGAACATAGAGATACTACAAACTAATATTCTAAATGTCTTCAAAATAAACAAAAGTATCCCTAAGAAGCACTATTAAAATATATGTCATTAGCAGACTGGGCCTGAAGGAAAGGTGGTGGGAAGGAGGGTTGCCTCCTGGCTTTCAGATAATTTATATAGATGTTAGCCTAAAAAAACAAAACAAAATAAAACAAAATTACAATTATTATTTGCCTGTTAAATATCTATTTCATAATCAGACTGAAGATGTTGGGCAAAAAAATACTGCTCCAGGGCATACATAACCATCAAAACAGTGATCATAGCAATTTTTACCTTGCTGGATCTCTCACTATCTAGTCAGTTAATTGTAACTAATATGACCATGTATTCTAATTTAGCCATAACAGTGCCAGTTTATAACAGTTGTCCTGGAACAATAGGTCTTCTTTCTCTTTCAAAAGTGTTACAGTTTGGGGGTGCCTGGGTAACTCAGTCAGTTAAGCATCTGCTTAACTCTTGATTTCAGCTCAGGTCATGATCTCAGTGTTGTGAGATCGAGCCCCATATCAGGCTTGGGCTCAACATGGAGTCTGCTTGAGATTCTCTCCCTCTCCCTCTGCCTGTCCCTGGCTTGTGCGCACGCTCAAAAAAAAAAAAAAAAGTGTCAGGATGCCAGGGTGGCTCAATCGGTTAAGTGTCTACCTTCTGCTCAGGTCATGATCTCAGGGTCCTGGGATCGAGCCCCACATCAGGCTCTCTGCTCAGTGGGGAATCTGCTTCTCCCTCTCCCTCTTCCTCTGCCCCTCCGCCAGCTTGTGCTCTCTCGCTCTCTCTTTCTCTCTCAAATAAATAAACAAACAAATAAATAAAATCTTTTTAAAAAATGTCACGGATTAGACAATAACGCTACGATCCCTCTAGTTATGATAGATATCCAGGCTTATTTACTATTTTCAAACACAGGGCATTGGCCAACGTCCCATGATTTTCATTGGCATGTCAATGTTAAACTTTTATGGGCATGTGAAGGACAACTCCAAGATTAGAGGAAATGCATATCCGAGCTTTCTAATATATAATAATTATAATATCTAGCACTTTCTGTGTTTTTTTAATAAGCCAGAGATCAACTATTCAACAAACATTTTCTTACGTTTTGCATAAGGAGATTATATGGTGGGTCCTGAAGGCACAATGATTTAGGCAGAGAATCTCCCCTGGAGCAACTATTTCTGATGGAGGAGACTGATGAAGAAGTAAGCAATTACCCACAGTATCATTGTTATGATTAAAGTCTGCACAAGTTGCTTGTAATTGGAATGTACAGAAGAGGAACCTATTGTAATATGAGAAGTTAAGAACTATAAGAATGGCTTCCCAAGGGAAACAACTGAGAGGAAAAGATAAGAATAAGTAGCCTCATAAAGAAGAAAGGAGCCAGGAAAGACATTCCAGGCAAATGGATTTGCCAATAAAAAGGCACAGAGATGAGTAAGAACTACAAGAAGAGCTTATCTTGAGTGGTTAGAAAGAGAGCAGAAGAGGTAGGCAAAGTGCTCATCATGAACCCTGGATTAATGAGGTCCTTTGATTATAAACAATAGCAAGGACTCTCTTATTTATGCAAAAGCAACAACAACAAAGCTAATTGGAACCATCTGCTACATCTCTTAGAATCAACATAAAAGACCTAATCCTCAGGAAAATTTTAAGATAAGATGAGAGGATTTAACCAGAAGTGAGCAGTGACCAGATCTGGATTCAATCACTCCAACCTTTTTCCACTCATTTCTCTCTCAAAATGTAAATGCCCAGAAAGTAAAGAGCAGTTTGACAAGTGTGAGTCTTATGTCCAACGTAGTGTCTGCCCACCCAGGATGTTGCACTCATCATGGGAGAAACAATTACAAAAGAAAAATCGAGGTACTGGTTACTAGGTAAGTGGGGATTGATATTAGTCTGGTGAAAACACCAGATTCCCTCCTTGGGGATACAACATAAAATTTGATTTGATATCTCATAGGATTTGCATCCCAACAAGACAGACTGCTTTACAAAAGGGGCAAATCATAGAGAAAAATCAAAGCACTGTTACCCAGTAGGGGAGAACTAATGTTGATCCTATGAAAACAGCAGATTCCCTCCTTTGTGGATTCACTACAAAGTTTGGATTTCTATCCCATAGGATTTAAGACATAAAGGGGACACATGGAAACTTTGTGCTTTAGAAAAGTATCTGTGATAGCATAGTAGAAATGGTTTGTGAACTGTCAAGACTCAAGCAAGGACAAACGAAGAAAGAAATGAGGTTTCCCTAAAATAGAAGTACAGTATATGAAAATGTATTCTCATAGATGACATCCATTTCCTAATACATAGAAGTTATCGTTAAGGAATGAATTTCTTGAGATAAAATATATAAATATGAATGGGTGAATGGATGGATAGATATAAACATACAGGTTGTATACACATATAACCCCTATATTATACACCCACCCACACTCCATTTCATTATTATGAGCCCTAGTAATCTGACATCATGAACAACTTTTCAAGTTTCACATTTTGATTGATAAAAATAGAAGACAGAGCTGACACAGTAGGCAATGCGATAAAATAGTACCAAAAAGTGGTTTTAAAGAAAATAATTTAGATATCTATTGATCACACTAGAACTGCATTCAAAAAAAAAAAATGTGAACTGAGAAGCAAAAAGATATGAAATGCAATCAAGATAAAATTTAAAGTTATTGGGGTTATAATAGTGAATCACATATACTATACTGCCTCATTATTAATAGAAAAACTAAAACTGCCAACTGTCCATATTTTTAAAAAAGAGAAATCCCATTTTGATAAGTCATTTTCTAAAAAGAAACAATTTTTCACTGCCTCCTAAAAAGGCAAATAACTTCAAGTTCTTACAAAATACAGACTGATAGTCTTACAGAGTTGAGCAAAACATTCTTCCTGGTTGTTCAATCTAATTGTATATGCATTTAAAATTAATTTTAACACCTATTCCTTATATTTCTCCTTTGCTCATGACACCGCTTTAAACATACACCCATTACTTTTATCTCTTAATGCCATTTTGAAGTAAGGATAATTAGGATTACAGTGAGTAATAAAAAAAAGCAAAGATCTCTGAAATTTAGTATTAATTAATGTATGAAACCTATTTCAATAGCCAAATGACTTATAATTGAATAATATTATTTAGTAAACTTTCTGAAGTTACTACTAATTTTCGTGGCTGTTTCATCATTTCTTTCTTTCTCTCTCTCTCTCTCTCTCTCTATATATATATATATAGTGGTCTTTTTCTTAAACGTTCTTGCTTATAAACCTGATGTGCTCCTGGAGATCAGTTAACAAGTTACACTTGAATAATTCATAAAGTTATTTTGAATAAGCAAATAGGATGGAGGAGGAAAGGAGGGGTGAGGGGGAAAAGTCCTAAGCATGAAAAGCATTTCCTTTGTTTGTATAACACATAGTATACTCATGCATATAAATATGCCATGTTCAGGAATTACTCCATATATATATATATATATATATATATATATATATATATATATGTTGTTTTTTTCACTTTAGACTCCAAATCTTGACTACAATAGTCATGTGGTATCCATTTAGTTTATATTTTAATCTAAAAAAAAAAAAATCCATGGATCTATAAAACTGCAATAAAAGTTAAGAATCCTCATTTATAAAATGAGAACTAGGTCTATATTGCTCTGCAGTTATTAAAAAGCATAATTGAATGGAATAAACTGCAAAAATGTTTATCTGGATGTTGTGATGGGAGTGGTCTCTATTTTGAATTGCTCCTGCTGCTTCTCCTCCTGTCGTCTCTTTTTAGTCACATATGATGACTGGTCCAGATTTCCCTAATTTTAGTCCTTCAGTTCTTCCTACATATAGATATTAAAGGTTTTTCATCTTCAATCTGCAATTTCTTAAAGTTTGTTCTTAAAAACTGCTCTTAACTTTATTGCTAAAGGATATTTTCTCTCTTTACAACAAAGAATGTCTGTTCATACAATGTCTGTTGCTGTTTACTTTTGATATAATGTTATAAACACAATTTTACTTTTCCTTGTTACCAGTAGGATAATTCCTATCCTACCTCCTGGAATTATATCTACTCGTGTTGGGTGAAGATTTCATAAGCTTCCTTTAGTAATAGGTAAATCAATAGGTATTTAATAATACTCTAATACTTTAATAAGCTTCCTTGGGGGCTGTATAGCCAGAGCTGCAGAAAATGGTAAGTAGGACATAGTATGGTCAATTCGAGATTAAGTTAAATTGTTCTATATAAGAAAGGAGAGATTTCAGTAGTTGACAATTTGATGGAAAGTAGAGAAAGTCTCTGCTTTTAGAGACCCTTGATATAATTTTTAGAAAGAAGCTGGATTTCCAGTGTGTGTGTGCATGTGTGTGTTTAGGAATTAAATCTTATGTGCTGCTCAATGCAAACTACCTAAGTTTTCTCTATGATACACTTTGGTAGAAACCACGTAGCTCACAAACTGGCTTGGAAAGAAGTTTGCATTTGGGGATAATCCAAGAACATCGTGGTTGCACTTCAGAGTTAGAATAGGGCAAAAATAGCAGCTGCCTTTCGGTGACTACTTAAGGTCACAACTAAAATCCACAAGTGAAGATGCAGCACTTAACAGCCTCACTACAGCTGATGAGGATACATTTAAATCTCAGCTGGGAGTGTGGTTTGAACAGTGGTCCATTATATTTGATTTCAATGTCATAAGAAAGTTAAGGAAGAAACTGAATTGGCATATTCCTGCTTTGGGGACTGAAGGGAGTGCACCGTTTAAGACATGATGTTTGCGGAACATTCTGTGAGCTAACTTGGTCATAGCCACAAAGCTCTGACAGTCACAGGCTGGAAACTGCTCTTCAACTCTGCTTTGAAAGACTCAAATTTTCTGAAGATTTTGGGTATTCTCCTCAAAAGGCAGTTATGCATTGGTGGATTCTAAGACCTATGCTTTCTTTATCTGCTAAAACAGACTTGTGTGGTTAGCCTTTAAGATTGTGGAGCCAATGATTGAAACTATGTGCTATATCAAAAAAGTAAAAAAAGGAAATGTGCCAGAGATTAGAGAGAAGGACCAAGTTGTGCTGAGAACTTGCCACTGCGTGAGAAAGGTGTCAGGTGTCAGAGGGGGATGCAATGACATTTGACACATTTTTTCAAGGATCACCATTAGGATTATCTATGTTCTCAAATCCACAAATGTGTCTGTCACTGTGGCTGACAGCACTTGAATGTGTTTTCGGTAATGAGGACCGTTGTAGGAAGTTGTATGTCAGGTTTCCTACCAGACGTCAGCATCAAGGAGAAAAGACCTGCACATATATGTTAAGTCCTGGGAGATTCTTTACAGGGAGAACTATGATAGGCAAAATGAGGGCAGGATGTGGAAAATGAGGGCGGGCTGCACAAGCCTCTCCAACACTGATGCATAACAAAGTCTTTCTGGAGAAACCTAGATTTTCCCACGTCAGGACTACTGAGCCCTCACATTCTTAGTGTTAGTAGAGCTATTTTGGAGGCTCAAAAGTAGAAGGCGACATTGGCTACTCTCAGCAAAACCGAGTGGAAAAGTTTGGACTGGATATATCATTTCATATTAGAGAGCTAGTGAGATTGTTTTCTACCCAAGTAAGAGCCTATCAACTCAGGGCAGTCAGCTTCCCCACCTCTAATTCGAAGGCTAGCAACCTTGGGGTCATGCAAAGCCTAAGATCACAGATTCACTTTTGGAGTGAATAACTTTGTCCCAAATATGTCTGGAAGTTACACCTACTGATAAATAAACCTATAAAAGGCTCCAGGGGCATCTGAGAGATTCCGAAAAAAAATATATGTCAAAGAAATATCCAGCACTCTGTTTTTTCCAACATGGAGATGAGCATCTTATGATAGATTTCACTGTGAGGGGATCTTTGTCCTGATTTCCCAGTGAAGGGATAACTAAGAGTAGAAGTTCTGGATGCTGAATTACCCTGGCTTCATGAGTTGTGGAAAAGGGAGCACAGAGGAGGGCAGTAGATGAACTCCTTTTCTCCCTTTCAGAAGTCAGAGGTGCAATGCACTCTGGAGACAATGTTGTATCTCTCTTTTTGAGTCAGGCACATAGGGGCAAACCCTATTTCTTATTTGAGGGACCTGTGGAAGAAAACAAGGCTGCAAATTTCTCCAGCTCACCGAGGCAACTTTGCATTTTAATGTTGTTGAGTCTAGCCATCAAGAGTTATTCTTTAAGTTCCAAGGAAAACCTTGAAGCTTTCACTGACACAGAAGAGCTTCACCCTTCTATGAAGGGATTGAGAAAGCACTCCAAAAGGAGGAACAAGGAATTTATCAGTATTTAAATAAGGGAAGTGAGGTAAGTAATGTGGCCTCCAAAGGGGTAGCTCAATGATGAGTTATGCCCCAGTTCATAAAATAAGGAGTGAAGAAAGAGGGCCAGGAGGCAGAAAGTCTGGACAGGGGCAAAAGGAATTGTTGTTTTGAGTCTTCTCATTAGCATCATCTTAGAGACACTGAGGTAGATTTTGCAAGAGGTAAAAATATTTGCTCAATGAAAGTCCGAACAGTATGGTTAAAACTCCCATTTAAAAAAAAAAAAATCAGCATATAGGAGAATCTACCATCCCTCTAGCCGTGGACACTGGGTGCAAGCCCAGAACTCTCCCCAGACCCTGATAGTGTTAATGGCTGGCAGCTCATAGCTTAGTAACTCCTCAGGGTGGTTGCCCTTGGCTGAAGAAATCTTCATCCAAAGCTACAACCCCCATCATGGGGCAGCCACATCCAAGACTGGTCTATGTGAGAGGATAAAGGCTCAGCAGCTTTATACCAATTCAGGAAGGACTGTGCTAGGTCCAGAGTTCCTTTTGAAACAGGCTGAAGCCTTTGTTGTGAATGCATCTGAGCTCACCTTCTACCTCTTGCTACTCCTGCTTTTTTCACTCCTTGCAAATGTTGATCCCAAACGCATTCTCCAGTAAACTTCCTACACAAAAATCTACTTCTTAAACTCTTCTTCCTAGGAAACCTGAAGTCTAACATATACCTCTGGAAGAAGCTGGCCTGTGTGTCTGCTAGTGAATATACTCTGAAGACTTGAAGTAAGATCTAAATTACTCCAAAGAGATAGGAAAGAGATATTAGAGGCTGTATCAAAAAGAAGCAGACCTTTTCTTAAACAGTAAGAAGAAAAACTTAAGATTTATTTATTTATTTTTAAAGACGGGGGGGGGGGGGGGGAGAAAAGGGGGGGGGGGAGAGGGAGAGGAGAGAGAGAATCTCAAGCAGACTTCCCGCTGAGCACAGAGATCCATCTCATGTATGACCCACAAGATCAAGAGTTGGTTGCTTAACCGACTGAGCCACTCAGGCTTCCCAGTAAGAAGAAAAGCTTAAAAGAGATATCTAATTTAAATTTTGAAGGAGACCTTTCCTTAGTCTTTCTTATTTTTGCTTAAAACACTATTGTTAAATTGATCCCTTGTTGAGAAGATTCTATTTGGTAGAAATCTAAAAATCTGAGACCTGTTTCAAGGTCAGTATACAGACAAAAGAGAAGCTCTACATGGGGGCACAGCCAAATCTTGATAACACAGAAAAAACTCTCCATTTCTCTCAATGCTGAGCATCTGTCCACAGTTTATGTAAGGGATGAGCTCTGGTGGCATTCATAAGTAAAAGGAATATTGAAGTGTGCTTCATTTGGCTGTAAATATAATTTCTCTATTTGGATATGAACTGAAAATTAACCTGTCTCCTTTTCTCTTTCGTAACTTGACCACTGAGAAAAATCATTAAAATGTTGATATTTCTTTGGAAATACCGTAGGACAGAGAACACAGAACATGTATTAATTTTACAGGAATCAGAAGTACCTGTTTCCAACTATGTCATTCCTGTTGACTATCCACTCCAAAATCAATTTTATAATTCCTTTTATACCTCTTGGGCTGAAGCCTGCAAACCACATTTCTGAGACTCTCTTGCTTTCTGTCTTCTTCAATTTTCCCTAATGCACAATTAATGGGAGTTTGGAAGCACAGAAGGAAAGGAGAAGCCAGTTATTTTCTGTGTTCAGCAGTATCTTCCATCATCATGGCCCTTCCAGCACTTTCTAACATCTTTGTAATCAATACCCTGAGATAAACCCCTTTCTGTTTGAAATATCTTGAAATATCTAGAGGGGTTTCTACATTTTTTTAAACTGGATACTAAGTATGTAGAGAGAACAGAACGATTATTTATAATGTTAACTGTCTTTCAAGAAGACATTTTGCTCTACTAATAGACCTTGACTTTTCATGACATTATTTGAAGTTTCCAATTTACTGACCTCAAAGAAGTCACTTAACTTTTCTGAGCTCTTGTTAACTTAGATGGAAAATACAGGGCTTGAAGTTCATAGACTTTAAGGTAATTTTTAACTTTGAATTTTATGAACCTAAACAAAGAACAATTAGATCTCCATTAATCCTTAAAGTTTTCTATTTTTAAAGATGAGACTCAAGAACCAATGGTGGAAAGGTCAGAGTGATGAACTTACAGTATTATTATTTGGGAGATGCTTGATACTATTTGCATGTGCACCAGCAAACAATGTATCACACCACGAGCAGCAGGGAGTCCAGCAATGTACTATGTTTTAAGGATAACATAAAGTACTTTACAAATTCTATCATAAGAGATCGTCCACTTGTTTGTCACACAAAGTAAAATGTACGCTTTGCATTTTTTCCTGAAAATCTAAAGCTGACAGAGTATACTACTATTATTCTAAGGCATTCTGAAGAGGCAGCTAATCTTCTAAGGATTCATTTGTCATAGTCAGTAACTGATGTAACTGATAATCAAGATATGGATATATGTCTTTTCATAGAAAAGAACCTGCTATGTGAATGCTAAGAGCTTGGATATTAATATCTCAAAAAATGTAATTTAAAGACATAACAAAATGTGGCTTCAATCTGCAATTTGTTCCACATAGGTGTGTTTTAGAGTCATAGAAATTGTTGCGATCATGTTCAAGTCATATATCTGGTAAGAAATATGTTTCAGCATCATAAATAATAAGGCTTCACCCTCATCAGCTACCTTTTGTCCAAACTGTAATCATGCAAAATTACTGGCAGTGAGAGCTTTTGTTACTGGCATTCACAGAATGATTTATAATGCTGAAAGGCCTTTGCCATTTTCCTAATTGACGCTCTAAGTCAGGATTGCATTTGGATCTATCATTGTCACTTGCTTGTCACCCAGAGTCAAACATAAGCTGCGCATTTTAAATATTATTGCTGTATATGCTCTTTCTTGTGTTTCAGCAAATAAGCACATGTTAGGATTCACCACATGTCATGACAATGGTTTAATGCCTTCAAATTTGTTTCAGAATATGAGTGAATTATTTTGGAACTAAGCAAAACATTCTTAAAGAGAGGAAGTTTTTTTACCTTAAAATAAATTGATCTTGGGTTTATTTTGGAAGCTAGCCATTAATCCATGCTAATTCCTTTTTAAACCACATGATATGAAATGTGAAATTAAGAATGTTTATAAAATATGAGATTTATAATAGCTGTTTCTTCAAATATTATGCACTATTAAACAACCTCTACTAACTACAGATAAGATTATTCCAAAATAATATGCACACTTCAATTGTCATATATAATGATGCATCTAAAATAATGCAAATTATATTAGAATGTGAGCACATGCATAAAACACATGCTAAGCATGGAACTGTAGTACTTAAGCATCACAAACTCCCATGTTTATCTTCCCACTAATTATAGATTCTAAAAAATGATTTTAACTAAGCCATAATGAAATATTCTGTTATCTCATATACCTTGCAGGCAAAATAAGGAAGCATATTTATATCTCAGTGTATTATCTATTATTGCCTAGCAAATTACCCCAAAACTTCATAGCTTAAGACAACAGTTTTTGTGAATCAGGAATCCAGGCTTGGTTTACTTGAATCTTTTATTCTGGGGCTGCAAAGTGTTCCTGAACTATAGTCATCTTAAGTTTTGACTAGGGAAAGATCGCCTTCCAAGTTCACATAGTTGTTGGCAGGACACAGTTCCTCACAAATTATTGGACTGAGGGCCTCAGTTTTTTTGTCACCTGAGGTTCTCCAAAACACAGCTCATTACTTCAAAGCATTCAAACCAAGACGGCAATAAAGAAATTCAACTAGCAAGACAGAAATCACAATGTTTTGTAGCCTAGTTATGGAAATGACATCCTTTTAGTGTTGCTGTATTCTATTGGTTAGAAGCAGTTCCTCAAAGGGAAGAGATTACCCAAGGCCATAAATACCAGAAGGTGGAGATTAGTAGGGGCATCTTAGAGGCTACCTATCACACTCCTCTATGAATCAGAATCCATATAGCCATATAAAACATACAATTTTTAAACAATACCTTCTTCTCCTTTCTTAAAAATATACTTTCCCTAAGTAACACCTCTTTATCTGCATGTCTCAGAGCTAAATCCAGAAAGGCAGTGCAAAAATGATTCCTCTTCCATTAGAAATTGAAGTATATTTTAAGGAAAAACTATTTTATCACACCAAAGATAAAATAAGCCTCCGAACAAGTAACCAAAACTGTTAAATAGTGGTAAGCAATACACATTTTTACTGCACATATTCTGAAGTTTTTTCTCACTCAATATAGTAGATAAGGGAAAACTGAACCTTAATCCCCAATATCCATGATTCAATTTCTGATAATAAAATTACATAACTTTAAAAGTATACATACATTTTCGAGTAAATAAAACATTAATTAGTACACCACTAAGACAACAAATTGTACATTTCAATCTTTTAGTTTATATAAGCAATAGATCAAAAATGGATCAATTACAATTATTAACAGTGAATAAAATACTAAAGATGATGTGTGCAAACTATATGTAGACAAAATCTTTTGAAATATGAAGCTTCCCATTGTACAAAATAGGTGATAAAACCCACTCAATGTTAAAAAAAAATGTAAGACCAAAAAATATTAAGTAACAGGTAGTGAGTCATTTGTTTTTGTTAATTTGTGTTAGCATATACAGGTTAAAGCCACAGTTATTTGGAGAAATTTCATTAACACGTGTTGTCTGTGAATCTCCCCTATAGAGCGTCACAATCTATGTTCAGATCTTGTCATTCCTAGAGCAACAACAACAACAACAAAAAGCCAATGCAAAAAGAAGAAACCGGTGAAAGAGCATGAAAGAAAAAGCTAGTCAAAGAGAATGGTCCTCCAGTGCTCATTTTCCTCCTGCTACATTTTTAAAGCCCTAACTTTTCTCTGCACTTAGCCAAACTCATTCTGGAAGTTTGTAGATTAGCAGACTCATGAAGTAATGAAATTGTTTTCTTCAACATCAGCTAAAACATATACACTGTTAACGTGAAAAGATACACTATTTCCTATTATAAAATTTATTTCTGTAACATGAAAAAGATACAGAATATCTTTATGTTTGTTTACAATGTAAATGGAATTTTTGTTGCCTAAAAACTGAACAAAGGATTTTGCTACTTAATTTTCATTCTCTGTTTGTTCCCTTTGAGGCTTTTCCCTTTGGAGATTTAAGATCAACTTTTTCCCTGTATTTTATCTCATAAGTTGGAATTCTATTATATATTCATATTTTTTCAGTTTGTATCGTCAGTTACAGGGTCCAGTGAAACAAGCCTTCTTCGTCATCTTCTTCTGCTGGTTCCTTTATTTTACTTTCCAGAAGAACAGCCCCTTACCGATCAAGTTCAAGGACATAGATTAGGGTCCAAAACTTACGGGATGGTGGTTCCTGTTTGACCTTCCTCTTCTCTGAGACATAAACAGGACCGGGGGCTATTGCTAATTAATGAAAGCACAATCATCTATCTGTCTTTGTGGCACATATTCACTCCCTCTGCTCATTCTTCCTCCCATGTCCAGGACAGCTGGCCTGCACTTCTGCTCAGGAGATGCCTAGGCAAGAATGCTTGGGCAAGAGCTCTGGGCATGAAGGGGCTCTCTCTGCCTTCCTGGGTCTCTTGTGCTTTGTTTTACAGTCTTTCTTTCCTACTGAAGCCAGACAACCCATGTTATTTTAGGTCGTGAGCGTAGAGAAATAGCTAACCTAAATCAAACCATTCAGTTCTGGGCTCTGGCTTATTTCTAACATCGATAAAAAGAGTTCTCCATGTAGTCCAATTTACCCAATTTACCTATGTAGCTGTACCATGTTTGTTGGCCTGGCACACTGTTCTTCATGAGAATAGCTCTTCGACCCCCGGTAGTAGGTGCTTTTTAAAGGACAAGATTGTAGACTCCTGATTTCTCTCTCTCTCCCTCTCCATTTCTCTTTCTCTCTCCCTTTTATAAATATATATGACATATTTATATAAACCTGTGATATATCTTATAAATAGATAATATATTTTCATAAACAGTATATACTTTAATAAATGTAAATATACATATGTAATATGTAAATATAAGTGTATACATGTATATATAAATAAATATAGTATATAGACACATAAATTAGAAATAGATATAGTCCTTTAAGCAAAATCTTACAAAAATGTTCAAGGGCGCCTGGGTGGCTCAGTTGGTTAAGCGACTGCTTTCGGCTCAGGTCATGATCCTGGAGTCCCTGGATCGAGTCCCGCATCGGGCTCCCTGCTCGGCAGGGAGTCTGCTTCTCCCTCTGACCCTCCTCCCTCTCATGCTCTCTGTCTCTCATTCTCTCTCTCTCAAATAAATAAAATCTTAAAAAAAAAATTTAAAAAAATAAAAAAAATAAAAAACAAAAATGTTCAAGAAATCTAGAAGTGTGAATAGTAAGAGAGAAGAGTCACATTGGTAAGCATCACAATATTAAAACATCCAATGATGTACAGGTAAAATGTCATGTCTATTTTAATAAAAAGTGAACCGAAAGGAAGTTGTAAAATGATAATTGTTCTTGTATGCTGGCATACAAAAATAGACTGGGAAGATCATTACCCTTAAGAAGAGGCCCCAGGACTCTGAGGATTACTAAACCTCGCACAGAAACTGGTGATGAAGAAAGCTCTAGAGGAAACATCTGACAATTGTGCCTTCACCTCAGGGCTGTACTTGGGTTCCTCACCATAAAACTTTTCCTGACACTTCTGTCAGAAAGAATTGAAACTCTCTTGACTTTCTTCTTGAACCATATTATAGTTATTTATGTTTTTTCATTTAGTATTTATCTTAATAAACTTCTAGAATAAGGGCATCTTTAATTGTTGTTTCTTCCTCAGAAATAGTGTACAGATATTGATATAGTTGTTGCTTAATAAATGATGCTCTTTAGAAGAATCCATGATTATTCACACTTGCATGAATGAACAGATTCATCTGTTCAACACTACTTACTGAGTGCTTTCTATTGTCCTAAGCATTTGATATATATGACTGAATTAAATGTACAAGGATTCCTGCTTTCAAGGTGCTTACACTTCAATGGGAAAGCTAGACAGTAAATAATAATCATAAAGAGTAAGTAAAATTAGGTTAAAATGTAATAAGTTAAATAAAAAATAAAAAACAAACCAGGGCAATTCAAGGGCCATTAATGTCAATCAACAATGGGCAATGAAGAAGTTTTGCCATGTTTTAATAGCTGTCTAAATGTGACATATATAAAACTTCCCAGATTTTGGTTAAAATATATAAAACTTCCTAGATTTTGGTTACCTTAAAATCCACAGAAATGATAGCTAAAACAATGGTTTCAAACTAATGTGAATAATTTTAAATAAAAAAACTGAGGCAGGCTTCCAGAATATAAAGTTGTTTTTTTTTTCATAAGAAAATTGTAGCAAGTGACTATTCTAAACTGTCCCCAAAATAGGAACCCAAGAACAGACTGCTGTGCTATTTCTCTACGAAAACTGACTACTATTATATCCACAAAACTCACATGCCAGTTGAGAAAATTTGTTAGTAGAAAAAAAAAATATTAGTGAATTTAATGCTTAGCAAGCACCATGGCAAAACATTTTTTTTGTTTTCTTTAAAAATGTTTTAACTAAATGAGAAGGCAAAATGCAATAAATAGAGGAAACCTTAGAATTAAATTTAAGGTTATTACTCAAGACCTCGTTTGAAAATGTCATTTAGTACAAGCTTAACCAACTGCTTTTTACTGAAAGCCCTTTGATACAACATTCCCTCTCCAATGCAACCATCAAATGCTTAAATCAATACTGGCGAAATCATTCTGTACAATACCACCTGGGTTACAGAGGATAGTTTTCCAATTGTAGAGCCATACATATTAGACACCATACAGAAAATATACACCAAGTGCCAAACATATGTCAAGAAAATCTGTCCCTGATAGGAGGACTAAACAGAGCAAACAATGAACTTCAATTCCATATCACATTCTGAAAAGACTCACAAGAACACAGCAAATGGCAAACCGCTAAAGGGAATTTGGGGTGGGGAAGGAATCTTTGTCGCCTTACTGAAAATAGAAAACCAATAAAGGTTGAGTTACTGATGAGGTTGTAATTGTTGCATGATTTTGTATGTAAATATGCCGAAATATCGCTCAGCTTCCATAAAGCTGAATGTACAATGATGAAAGTATGTTAAAAGTTCATCTTATAATTTCATAGGAGAGTTCTAGACCAAAACTAAAATATCTGGGATGACTCTATCAAGACTTTTATCAACAAATAGCACAGTCTTAGATTGTACCTATCTTTGATAAGGAAATTCTTAGCTCTTTTTAGATGATCTCTAGGATCTCTGTGTCTTGTGAAATCTATGAGTGTACAATATAACTTTTATTTATGCATCTGCTGAACAAAGTACATACAGCAGTCATTCTAGGTGATAAGCATAAAAGACTTGTTAAGATGTCAAAAGATTATACTTTTCAAAGAACTCAAAGTCAGGTAAAGAAATTCGTATCTATTTTCTATTGTCATAATGAGGTGCATTTTAAACATTGATTCTAAGATAAAAGATGGATGATAGCACTTCTGTCTGAAGTGTGCTCTGAGGAGACTTCGATAACTACGGGATCCGGAAGAAGGAAAAAGACACATGCCTGCATTGTAGAATTTTGAATTTTCTATTTGCTTAAAATTTCAAATAAATAAACAGTTCTTAAACTGATGAATAAATAAATACCAATTAATTAAGCCAGATCCATTTTTAAGCTTGTTCATGTATTTTTTATAACCTACAGATGATATACTATTATCTAACACTGTAGGAAGTGTCCAAGTATTTGAATGCTTGCTAATAATGTTTGTGCCTCTCTAATCGTACCACTGATTACAATATATAATGGTGATTTTTTTTAAAGTGGGGAAAATTGATTACTATATTTGCAGTGAATGAAAGAAAATGATTATGTGACAAAACAAAACCTTTTTTTCGAAATTATTATAAATAGGTTAAGAAAGAAAAGTAGAACAGATACAAAAACCTACTTTTATTGCATGCCACAAAAGCATTACATAAATCTCCTGGGATCCAGAGGAATAGAAAATTAGAGTGTCTTTGCACTAGTTTCTTCATAACTTTGGTTTTAGTTTTGTGGGTGTAAGGTCAAATAGGTAAAAGTGATTTTATATGTAGATATAATTACACCTCAAGAAAGAATAAGAATAAAATGCAGTTTATGAATTTTTATTGAAATTGGTGTAAGCCAAATAATTTCTGGAAAGTTTGTGACATCTCTAAAACCATTCACTGATACAATGAAAGGAAATGAGAATCAGAAATTAAGTTGGGAGTGCATTACACTTAATTATTTTCTTTATTACTCAATGTTCTTCACATTTATATGTATACTTAAAATGTTTGTATTAATATTTATTTTTAACATAATGTAAGAATTTCAAATATGTTGATGCAAAAAATTCAAAAGAATTATATTTAAATATGTTTATATGGATTCTCAGAATCTCAATCCAACATAAGCTATAATAATATATATGATATTCAAAATATGAATTATTTTCTTTTAAAAAGAGAAAAATAGATTAACAAAAAAAAATTATCTCGCTACTACAATCACTCATGTTCACGGACCTGGGAATGATATCATCACTGAAATTTTCAGAGCCATTACAAAGATTTAATTTATGTTCTGCAAAATACTGCCATTCTGAAAGTTCAGTGCAAGTGTTATTTACTGTATCAGAGCATAGAAAATCAACCAAGTACTGAAATTCCCTAATAATTGACATTTCATTTTACCCTTTTAGCTAAAATAACATATAGAGTTTATTTCTTTGAATTGATCATGCCAGGTGAGGCTAATCTTTACTTGATTCAACAACCCAGAGATAATAATGTGACATATCAGATCTTTTATTAATGAAAATATTGGTTTACTCTTTGGGGAATATGAGGCCATTGTACTCTTTCAAATAGTGTTCAATGTTAACTAAATGTTACTAAAAAATAACCAAAAAAAATAACATGGTCATTTATTTAGCAAAAATGTTCTTACCAACTATTCTTACTTCTGAGCAAAAATAAAGTTTTGAAAAATACTCAGCTTAATCATTAGCATCTCATTGTGATTATCTATAAAAAAAGAGAATTCAATTACCAAGACTGTATCCAGAACATTCGCCTGAAATTAATGTTTTATATATTAATCATGAGATTTGAGATTAAATATATTTTCTTTCAGATGATTTTACTTTTTTGTCAGAGGAATAAAAGATTCAAGATTCCAATATCTTTTCTTGTGTACTTAATCTCTGCATTTGGGGGCTCTTGCTAAACCCAAATATCGACCTGCAAGAGTATCTTGAGTGAAAACAAAAAATGGGAGGTGGTTGATCCTGGATAGCAGGATCAACCCGGGCACTTTTTGGCTGCAGCAGAAACTCTGCTTGCATTTGGTTCCCAGCCCTTGCTGTAGTACTGATGCCCATGGCAGACTTAAGACAGTGTTGGGCAGGTGCTGGCTATGGCAGATAGGATAGACGAACAGGTACCCTCACACCTTCTGGTTTTGAGGAACAGCCGGGGCGTAGCAACAGGCAACCCCAGAGGGCCAACACAGAGGAGAAATGGCAACTGCCATACGGTATCCAAGTTCCAGTCCATGGGCCAAATGCCAGATTGCCTCAGAATGTCCAGAATGATTTGAAGGAATTTGTGGAGTGGTAGAATCCCAATGAAGTAAATATGGGTGAATGTAGGCAAATTTTCCTGTGACTGATTTTGAAAGGGAGTTCTGTCATTTGCTAGTTGTATAATCTTGGAAAAATATTGCTCTCTTGGCTTCAGTTTATTCATCTCTAAAATGTGAGTGATAATAATAACTATCTGGCAGGATTGTTCAGGGGATTAAATCAGTATATACACATATATGGATGTGTGCATATGTATATGTAAATCATAAACACTATATAAATGTTAGTGGGTTTTTTTTTTTAGTATTATGTTATCTAATTTTACCCCCAGAATGCTGTGTCTTGGGAAGTATGAGTTATGTTATCAATAAAAAAAATTTTATATCATGGCTGGTGAGGATCCCAGAGCAGAGAAAGCTAAAATAACAGAAAGTGAACAAAAAGTTGACAAGGCTAGTAATTGCTGTTCATATTTGAATTCCAAGCAAATAATACACATGGACAAGTAAGTGCACTGACTGACTGCTTATTTAAGACATACTTTAAAGTGAGTTCAGGTAGGCCGGTTTTGGAATGTGATAAATGAATTAAATGGTGTCAGTTTCAAACTGTTACCATTAGAATCTAATTCAAATTTAAATAGCAATTTAAACAGTATAAAAGATTGCCCTCATCGGTCCTCCATAATCTTAACCTTTGGAGCTTTCCACAGAATAGATAGTAAATTGAATTAATTATTAGCCTTTCACCTTGGGGACCTAGGTAGAATTCAGCAGCTCAGAAGACAGCTAATGAGATTGGTAGCTCCATTTCAGTCCCCGGTGTACTCTAATCCTCAACACATATCCACCTGTCGTATTTTCCCACTGCTTTTTAGTGAATAAAATTCTAAGAAGTCAGAGTTGGCTGACATTTAAAATTCTCTTTACAAAGTGACATAATTGTGTATACCAGTAAGGTCGAAACAATGTCATGTGTAGGAGATCACAGGAAAAAAAAAGAAATTAAAAGTAATAGCCAACAATAGGACTGATTCAGATAAGTTCCCATCATTCCTGGAGTACATTTCTATTTCTAATACCTCCCATCAAAGTAAACATCTCATTAGATATTCATTCAGTCATTTATTCATTCTTTCATTCATTTATATATTCAATAAGCATTTATGAATGAGTACCATATGCCACTTTGGGTGGGTCCTGGGTATCTATCACCATAGAATTTATTGCCTGGTGAAACATTAAAAACAAGTTTAATAAGCAATTTAATTACTGTGTGATAAGAGATGTTAAAGGGGAAGCATGGAGTTGCATAATCTGAACTGGGAAGTGCCCAGATAGGTTTTGGAAGGAAATAACATCTAAGGTGAATCTTGAGAAAAGAGCAGATATTAATCAGCCCTGCAAAAGGAATGAAGGTCTAGGTATTTTATCTCAGGGAGGAAAAATGGGAGGTGCATAGCCCTGGAACGTTAAGTACCTCAATAGAGCTGCAACATTGACTATGAGGGGCGGGGGCAGAGAAGACATGGAAGAGAAAAATAAATTAAGTACATTGTGAGATACTTAAAGCAATACGGATTGTTTCCTGAAGGCAAGGGCAACTTCTAAGTCTTTTCTGTAAAAGAGTGACCTCATCAGATTTGCATCTTAGAAAGATTATCCTGGCTGCATTTATTGAAGAAAGCATTAGTGCTGAACGGGACTTGGGCTTGGCAAACCTGTAAAATGACTCTTGCAAGAAACCAAGTTACTGATCATGGTGAACTAAATTCAGATAATAACAACAGAAATAGAAAAAAGTGAACAGCCTTGAAAAACACTCGACATATAAACAGGATTGTTGAGTAGATGAGTGAGGAGAAAAAGATATGGAAGTCAAGTTAGAGGTCCCACTTTCTTGTTTGATCCAAAAAATAGGGAGGTGTTTGTGGTGTTGGGAAAAATAATAAAATCCAGATATGTATATCTACCACATTATTGGAAGCTAGCTCTCCATGGGGCTGTCATATTTCTGCATGTCTTCTGTTCCAGACTACCATTGCACGGATGTCTGTATAGGAACAAGACTCAGAACATACTGTACCGGCCACCTGGGCAGAGTGCAGATTTTTTAATAAAGGTAGTCTTCCTCCAGGCAAAGTTTGGCAAGTTTGCTAGTAGTCACATT
Organism: Neomonachus schauinslandi; assembly: GCF_002201575.2. Classification (NCBI taxonomy): domain Eukaryota; kingdom Metazoa; phylum Chordata; class Mammalia; order Carnivora; family Phocidae; genus Neomonachus; species Neomonachus schauinslandi. Next base: position 94,127,673 of record NC_058404.1, read on the forward strand.
TAAAAGATTAGGACTTCTTTAGCTTAGGGTTTCTCAGCTATGACACAACCCCTCTGTGTATGCAACGTGCAACCGGGCCCCCCTCTGGATTGTCCCATGGAATTTGTAAGGCAAAAGGAACCGATCTGTTGTGAATAAAAATGTCTTTTGCTTCTGACCCATTAGACTGTTGTCTTCTGCTGACCACCATGAAGCTGCAACAGGCTAGGTTGTTATCATGCAGGTAAGTCTCATAATTTCACAGTTCCTGCACACCACTACCCTCAACAACCTCTTCATTATCTCCAAGTTAAAAACTGTTTAAGGTTGTAGGTTTGGACTTTCTGTGGGGTATTATGTTATTATGTAGAAGGTAGAAATTTGAAGTTGGAAGATGTTGTGTTAAAGGAGTTTTAAAACTTCTCAGATTTTTATATCCCTATAGATACCTAGGTCCTATGTTTTTATCTCTCTGCTTGTGTTTATGCACTTAATTTTTAACAGGTTGGTAACTAGCACTTGTATCAAAAAAAGAAAATTATGTAATTAGCTTTTACAAAGCTTCATTTTTCATATTCTGAACCCAAATTTTTTTAAATGTCCATCAAGGAAATTCAGATTTTAACATTAGAGAATGGCAACTGGTAAATTTGTAGGAATTTCTGTTGGTTCAATTCATTTCCTGCAATTACTGCTAGATTGAAACCAATAATTTAACAAATAATGAAATTCTGACTTTTAAATTGTAAAGGCAGTGGTACATTTTGTAGCTGAAATAAAAAATGCTTTTAACAAACATTCTCAGTATTTTGTAGAGGCTAGAGATATGACAATGAATAAGAAATCATCCCTGTCCTCAAAAAATAAATAATGTAAATAGAAAACTGGTACAGAAATATTCTGAGTGGAAAAATCATTTATTTATTTTTCCTAAGTACATATTTGAAAATTGAACCCCGCACTGTCATTTACTTTTTATTATTTAATTTAAACAATGCTTTGGTTAAAATTTGGTCCCCTTGATTGTTTTAACAACACACTAGCTTTGGAATAAGCCAAACAATCATCATCGTTGTCATGGGTATGTTCTTCATATAATGAAGGTAAGCTTTTGTGGGGAAGGATTTTTGATTAACACTGAAACAGAATCCATTCTCTTTATGAGTGCAATTTGAGATACTAATTTTTTGGCCCTCGTTAAAAACATTTGAGGAATTTAGACATCCTAACATCTTTTCTCCCAAGTTCTCAAACTTTTTTACTGAGTATAATAGTTCAAAAGATTGGTTTACTTATGGCCAGTTGATAATAATTGACAATAGTCCACCAAACATGCTCCTAATTCTCCCCTTTCTAACATCAGTATCTTCATTGTCAAAGATTTGCCATGAAGGAAGGCTGGTTCTCTGCCACATGTCTCCTTAGTTCCATTAAAACGTCAAAAAGATAAAGAGAACTGAAAATACAGCCCTACAGTCAGCTATAAGGACCAATAAAACCCATAGCTACTTATTAAATTTTGCAGCTATCCTTCTGATGTGTGGGTCTGCTCAGCTCTGGGCATCTACCATGGTGCCAAGTATGTATAAAACCATAAATAAGCACACAGGATCTTCCCAGAAAATAAATTTTCCTTGAAGATTTGGAAAACAAATGTGTTGAATTGTGGCACGCTTCAAAGCACTAGAGCAAAATCCACAGTTTACTGTTTTTCCTTTGCCGGCCCATTCTCGTGGTTTTGTACAGCAATAAATTTTGTATTGGACAATATGGTAGTATTAGTTTTCTTACATCTGAAAGGCCATGTTTTTGCCAAGAGAAAAATTTGTGCTAATATCCCAGGTCTTCAGAGAAGACTAACACTAATCAACGAGGGAGGACAAGTTGGAATGCAGCATTCCCTCGCGAGTCCAAAACACCTGCAAAACCATTAGTTTTCTTAAAATTTAGTTTGGCACCTTCTGAATTAAAATTCTTCTGCTAACTGTACCTGATCAAATGTTTTATGTTGTTTTGTTTCATTCCTCTCTATGTACGCCTTACCTATTCATTAATGTATTCTGGAAAATTGCTTCAGGAATTTCACTTGGTAAGTATTGATGTCAGTGGATTTGGGCTATTATGAAAACTTTTGTAAAAATCAGGATTCCTGACTCTCTCTCTTATTTTATCGTCACCATAACTCCTCAGTTCATAGTTTTGTATATGGACCCAAAATTTGTCTTCACACTGGGGACTAACTGATTCTAGCTAGCTTCCCAAAGTGAATAAAAATAAACTGGTATATTCTCCTACAGAATTATGATGGTATCTTGAAAATGTTAGTATCTTGAAATTGTTAGTTTGACAAATCTGGTATTAAGTTCTGGTTTTGCCATTTATTAATGCATGTGAGATTATCTGTCATTTTTCACAGCTGTTTAAAATTCCTTCTCTCATTCAAAGGGTCATTCTGAACACTAAGAGAGGTAAAGTAGGTAAAAACAGTGTTGTTGTTGTTGTTGTTTAATCTCAGAGAAAAAAAGATGTAAGAAAGCACTTTATTAATATAATTTTGTTTTTAGAGTCTCACCAAGTTTGTCATGTCAGTTTGAACACTTTGAAACTCATCAACGACCCTCTTAAAATGTTAAACCCAGAAATGAAAAAGCATATTTCCATTATTTTTTGTTATCTGTATAAATATCCATAAGTTATAACACACTTAAAGTCAATTAAAGGAAGAAAGGGGTCTGAAGTAAGTATTTTAATCTTCAAAAGAAACCTCCCATAACTGAATTAAATACCTTAGCCTATATGAAGGCAATCTATTAACCAATCGGATTTTCACCTTGCTACTTGTGTTACCAGTTGTGTTACATAACTTTGTGGTTATGGTATGTTTTAAGGAAGGCAAACTTGTTTTAATAAATGTAGAAATACTTTCTTAGTCGGTAGTGGAAGTTAGAGACAGACTGTAGAAAAGAGAGAGGAGGCAGTGCTGGAGGGAAGGAGAAACACAAGCGAAGAATTGAACACTTGTTGGCATCAGTCACTTCAGAGCCAGTGTAATAATAAGGAGAAATTGAAACAAACTGCCTTATACTTCCCATAATTCCCTGGAGGACTCGATACTCAACACATATTTGTTTGTACTGCAGGGCTTGAGTAAAATTTATATGAGTCTTTTTAATGTTTGGGGGCATTAGTGACTTATAGAGAAGTGGAAGCATTTCATAATTCATGTAAATCTTTTTTTCAGGAGTGGATATCTGGGTAAGTAGAAGAATTTCACTTAGTTAAAGGATATCAAGGCATAAAAATAAAATGTGAAAAATTCAACAAATTGACTAGAAACTGGGGCCAAGCGTATGTGGAAACATCTGAATGACCAACTAATAAAATAACCTAAGTCATCTTCTGAGGGAGAAAAGTTATGAAGAGTTAACTTTATTATGACGTCATCAGTGGGTGGATTACTAAAAATAATAATAATAATAATAATGTTCACCATCTGCTCAAGACTCTTTTAGGTAAGATGTAGCTTTTATTTGAGGTTTAAAGTCAGTCGTGTCCATAAAAATGAAGATTCCATGTTCTGGAATCTGTATACGCAAACCATTCCTATGAAGCAGAACCATTTTATCTACTGTAAAGTAATCTTCCAAATACCAAGGATGACCTACTCATGTACCTAACTTCATGAGTGAAACTGAATCTTGGCACGAATACAGAGGCATTAGATAAGCAATTAACTTCTGTGTGGTTTTAGAGCGCACAAATGAAGGAAGGCATACTTCTATGAAACAGGCTGCCAGACTCAGTGTAGGGTGGCTATTTTGGCATGAACAGGCCCATTAACTGAATAATTAAAAGAGCACTTGGCCCTGATATCCTGAACAAATTCCAGCTTGGTTAATTATATGCACTTATTGTCATTTTAATCCTCCCTGCAATCTCAACTGAACTCAAAGTTTCCCTGAATCCTCTGTCCTAAAATAGTATTGTGCTGAGTATAGGGTGTTTTTCTTCTACTTCTGTTTGTGCCCAATTATTTGGCATTAGTCCTATGAAGTTCAGTTTGTGGTCTCTAGTGAGAATATAAACACAGTACCTAATCTGAGGAAAATTTGTTGGCAAAATGTGTTCAATTTCCATGAGTCTCAGGGGCTTCTGGGAAAATAAAAAAATTAATATTGTAAAATACTGTTGACAACATAGGTTAACTATGGACATGGATGCTCACATGAACACTTGAAAATATACTGGATGTCTCTATCATTTAATAAATAAGTTGCTGGACAAAAGAAATGTTAATGCAGAATTAGTGTCACAGGCAATATCATAGCATTTGATACTTTTTCCTGATTGCTTTGCTTTCCAGGTAGGAATGCTTGCACTCTACAATTTTAGATTTTCTTTCTTAATTCTCATACAGTGAAATAGCACAAAGTCACATATATGTGTATGTGCATAAAACTTTAAGTTGGTGTGTATTTCCAAAGTTGCATTTCCATAATCATCATTTTTGCATTTTTTAAAGGTTTTATTTATTTATAGGAGAGAGGGAGCAGAGAAAGAGAGAGAGAGAGAGTATGGGGGTGGGTAGGGGCAAAGAGAGAGGGAGAAGCTGACTCCCTGCTGGGCAGGGAGCCTGACACAGGACTGGATCCCAGGACCCTGGGACCATGACCTAAGCCAAAGGCAGATGTTTAACCAACTGAACCACCCAGGAGCCCCCATTTTTGCATTTTTATAGTTTGTACAACTAGTCATCTGCTAAAAAATGACATTGTTAATATTTCAGGTCTCCTTTATAAAGTGAAAACACAAAAGCTACCTGAAATTCTATCAGTGAGCTGCACTATAGTTATTATATTTATATTTTGATATTGCGTAACTACTCCCTACTTTATTAATAATCACTCAATGAGGATCTATATTAAAGAATCAGGCAGATTTTTATATTTTTCAATTTTGGTATTGAATCTTGGATAAAAGTTAGATGATACCAAAATTGAATATTTTTTAAGGAATATTATTTAAGATATGGATAAAGATAGTTCTAAATATAGACAAACATATACATGTTGATTAAGTGCATTTAAAATAATAAAATTTTAATGCTAATATCTATTATATTTTATAATACCATACGTCAGAGTATGAAATAAAACATCAAATGTGCAAGATATCCTATTAAAACTTGATGTAATAAAGTCAGGAGAGGTATTGGAATAAATATACTGGTTCATAATAATATAATATTTACAAATGAATTAAGTTTCTGAATGTGTATCACTATTTTTACCATATCACATGAAAACTATATTAAATTTGAAGAGCATGCTTAAATAATCAGTCAAGAATAGGCCAACTAAAATATATGAAATTCACTTGGGATCTAGGGATAGAGAAAAGTTCAAAGAGTGAAAACTAGGGGCGCCAGGGTGGCACAGTCGGTTAAGCATCCGACTCTTGGTTTTGGCTCAGGTCATGATGTCATGGTGATGAGACCGAGCCCCACAGCGGGCTCTGTCCTCAGCGTGGAGTATGCTTGAGATCTTCTGTCCCTCTCCTTCTTTCTCTAAAATAAATAAATAAATCTTAAAAAAAAAAAAAAAGATCAGACAACTCTACCTGGATTTACATGAAACTTCTGCTACTACCCACATGCACAACTTTATGATGAGTGCTCAGGATGTATGCAAAAGGAAGTTGTGTAGGGCGCCTGGGTGGCTCAGTTGGTTAAACGACTGCCTTCCGCTCAGGTCATGATCCTGGAGTCCCGGGATCGAGTCTCGCATCGGGCTCCCTGCTCGGCGGGGAGTCTGCTTCTCCCTCTGACCCTCCTCCGTCTCATGCTCTCTGTATCTCATTCTCTCTCTCTCAAATAAATAAATAAAATCTTAAAAAAAAAAAGGAAGTTGTGTATTTAATTACTTTCCCAAGAACACATTGGAAGCCAGCTAGTCACTACTAATTTTCATCTCAAATATGAACTTAGGATTTTGGCAAGATCTTAGAACATTTTTTTTTTAAATGTTTTATTTATTTATTCATGAAAGTCAGAGAGAGAGAGAGAGAGGCAGAGGCAGAGGGAGAAGCAGGCTCCCCGCCTAGCAGGGAGCCCGATGCGGGACTCGATCCCAGAACCCTGGGATCATGACCTGAGCCGAAGGCAGACGCTTAACCATCTGAGCCACCCAGGCGCCCAAGATCTTAGAACATTTTGATGACCCTTGCCATTTGTCAGCAAGTACACCGTGGGTGGGATTGATTTTGGCATGCAGTGTGCATTGTAGGTACTCAGTACATATTGGATAAATGAACACAGCTATTATTAAATAATACCCAAGGATGCACTTCTAACCCAGGAACTAATATTGTCAGGGATTCAAATGGTAATTTTAAAGTATCGTTCTTTCAGATCCTTGTCATTTGATGGCACTGTCTGAAAGACTTAAGGGATTAGAAATCTGAATTGAGAACCTAGAATTTTTTTCTTAAAATGACCTTTGGCGGTAATCATATAAATGCATTTAGTTAAGTTGAAATAAAATGTTCACATAGTATTCTTTGGCATTGTAGTCCAGATAGAATGCTAAATTCTTTTTTAATTTATTTTGTACAATCATACCCAAGTTATTTCATATGTTTTTTGCAATTACTCCTTTTTAAAATTTCCACTCTTTCTTGAATGGCTACCAAACTAAAATTCAATAATAATAAAATTCCTATACTTATTTTAAAGTAGATATTTTTATTTTTACATGTTAAAAATTTGAATACCTATAATAGTAATATTAATTATTAGAAATAACACTGAATGCATTATATAAAAAACCACTAAAGCAATTTTTTATAAATGTAATATAGGTTCTGGAAACACTGACCCTATTTTTAAAAATTCAAATGGCAAACACTATTAGCATAGATATATTTGGGTAGATATCAGATAAATTTTAAACTGCGTATTTGTATGTATGTGCGTGTGTATTCTGGGTTTTTTTAATTTGATATATTTAAATAAGGGATTATGATGATTTTTTTATTATATTGTAACTTTCCCTTCTTATATTTATGACTAAGGCTCAATTTTTTAAAAAATAGAATTCCTAGGAATAAGAGTCTATAACTATAAAATAGCAATAAATTGCAAATTAAGTGTAAATTTATTATGCTTGTTATATTTCCTTTTGAGTTGTTAGACTAAATAGACAAAGTGAAAAAAATCACTGTTTACATAAATTATTTTAAAGTATTTTAACAAATGGCAGAAAAACTGGTAATCACTGCAAAATAGAAACTTGACTATATAAGCAGTATTTACTATCAAAAAAGCCATGGGAATAATTAGTAAAGGTAGTAGTATCTGCTGTTCCTGAGTTTGGTCAGTTTCTTATATAGAATCAGTACGTTTCTAGAGAAAGCTTGTTTTGTTTTAAGTAGTGCAGAAAAGAAATGCAAGTGTTCAGTGCAGGGATGAAGCCTTACGGATCTTACAGTTGAAATGGAAAGCTCCACGGTGGTGGTGTCTCCAAGAGGCTAAAGCAGCCAATAAAGGCAACAAGCTGGCAAACTGTTTTTCAATTAATCTCCTTAGCAAGTTAGTTTTTCTTAAAACAACAACAACAAACAGACAACAACAACAACAACAAAAACATGTCAGTTTGATACCCAGGGTGGGTGTATCTTGCATTTGAGTTCCCTTTCTTCTTAGGTTAACCCACTGAAGATGGCATGTAAGCTCTTATGTATTGCATTAAATTTCCATCATTTCCAAATCTTCAGTAAACTATTGTCAAAGTTATAGCTTGGTCTCAGAGGAATTAGCAGAGGACTTTTGTCTACACCAGGGATGAAACAGGAGAAGGAAGGTCAGGAACTTCAGGGCCAGTCTCCCCAGAAAGAAAAGTAACTGATGTCTGGAAGTCCAAAGCCAGAAAAAAGAAATCAACATGCAGGAAAAATTAGGGACAAGGAAATATCCCCCAAAGATTCCAGAAACACCTGGTTTTTTTGATGAATGTTCATTCTCAAATTTCAAAAATGGCTGGTTCATTTTATGGTCACTGTCATACAGTTAACTTTGTTTGGTTTCCATTGAAGGTAACTAAAAGCTCGAATTTCCCATGAAGAACTATATAATAGACATTTTTACTGTTACCAGTAAGTATAAAATACTTTTAGTCATTAATTACTAATCAGAGTGTTATATATTTATTTGATATAATTAAATAAAGAAAGTTATTCCATAGCAAAGAGGTGGTGATCTTTTAAACCACCTTTCATTGATGTCCTTTTGCAAGAATTATGAGTATGTGGCCACAAAGGAATGTCTATTTACAGGAAGCTTGTCTCTGGAGTTACCTGCACGTATAAAACCTAGGAAAAACATCTGTGAAAGGCAAGACTCATTTGCTTCCTAATAAAAGTTACCCTTGGGAAGGTCATTCAGTCTACACGATCTTTCACTGCCACTGCACACTTCAGAGGGAAGAAAATAAGAACATCAAAGTCTTACTATTTTATAAATAACTTTGCCAGTTACCAGTTTAAGACCTTTTTAAAAATGCACAGTCAGCAATATAGTTGTAAAAGGTAAAAGGACCTGAAAGTCAACGCCCCCACTGTGCCTTCTACCTTCATGCTGACTGTGGACAGTGAGTTGCTTGAAGAGAAAAATCAGAAACTGAGAGCAGAGCAGAGACTCCCACTCCCCCTGCTTGTGTTCCCTCTCTTTCTGTCTCTCTCTCTGTGTCAAATAAATAAGTAAAATTTTAAAAATAAATAAATGATTTTAAAAAATAAAGTCATTCAGACCAATTGACTCCAGGCTGGCAGTCAGTGTGGTGACACATGTGATAGCTAGAATATGCTCACACCCAGAGCCCACCTCTGCTGCCTTCCCCTGCAAGATGATTTCTCCAAATACAGGGGATATTGTATTAGTTGATAATCTGATTTTTTTGTGTTGTCATATAGAGGAATCAACATATGTTTTAAAACCGGGGAAAAGGCACCCAAAACCAAAATTTAGACTAACAATGGATCTATTTAATCTTAATAGAAGAAAAAAATCCATTTAGGGTTTCATGGCAAAGTAGGAACTCATTCCAAAATCTCCCATTTAGGATTAATAATAAAATACCCAGTAATATTGAAGCAAATTAGTTACACAGTTTTGCTTTTCCTGCTCCCCAAGAACTGGCAGTCTGCTGCTGTATCATTTTTTATTCTCCAACAACTTTTGAACAAGAAGTCGAAGTGAGAGTATGGTTGTTTTGAGTGTCTCAATTCAGTTCAACAAATATTTATTTAATGTCTGCTATGTGGCAGATACTGTATCAGGCACTATAGTAATGGAATGAAAAACAAATGATTATAACTCTCCCATACTAGCTTGGTTCTAGGCAAAAGCAGAGGAAGAGAAACACACAAACAGAGTAAGTTCCGTACAAGGTCTTGGACGCAGAGAGAAGGGTATGCTGAGCTGTAGCAGCTGGAGAAGAGACTCTTAATGCAGGCTGGGACTGGGTACTCACTTTCTCTCTCCCTCTCTCTCTCTCCACACACACACACACACACACACACACACACACACACACAGCAGAAACATCCTTAGCTCTCTATAACTAAGGGAATACTGAAAACTTCTGTTGGCAGGACTCCTGCAGAATTTAAAAATCATTGTTTAAAGCACTGATTTTGTGGGTGCATTTGAGCCTGATGTCTCACTGACTTCAGTGGTCCTCTAATCAGTGTGGGTCGCAGGATCCTGTTGTGAACATTTGGGCTTCCTTAGCCACATCTCCATGGCTGACCAGTCCCTGCTCTGCCCTGTAGTGTGGGACAACTGTTCACTGGTTTTCCCAGGTTCTGAGATCAGTGAGGACTGAATGGTGGAAGAAGGGAGAAACCAGAGTGTCTCTCTCTCTCTCTCTTCTATTATGTGTCCATCTGTCCTGCTCAGGTTACCTCCCTGGGCAGCTCCCCAGTTCCGGCACCTCAGAGTCTCCTCCTTGTGTCTTTCCCACCAAGAAGGGATGGGGTTTTCTGCCGTGGTTGACTTTTGTCTGCGTTGCTCCGACATCTCTTTTGCTGTTGAGCATCAAACCAACCTTTGCCTACAATGTACTATGTTTTAAATACTCAGAGTAGTTTTTGTTTTGTGGATTCAACCCTGATTGACCATGCTTCCTGGATACTGTACCACACTAAAGAATTGAATTAAAGGGTCTTCAGGGGTGTGTTGATCCATTTTCATTTACCCTGAATCATCCCAGTCGGGTGTACTATAATGACAATGATAAATGCGGAACATTAATTGTGTTGTAATTAACTTCCATGCATTTTACACGTATTATTTTATTTAGTCCTTTCAAGAACTCTAGTAGAAGGTCAGCAGGATCATTTTCCTAGTTCACAAATAAAGAAACAGATGTAGAAAGTTACTGTGACTTGTCCAAAGCTACCTTGTCAACAGCAGAACCAGGATTACATCTGGCCTCTAAACTCCATTGATACCACTTGATGTAGGAGCCAGGCATCATTTCAGCGTCATGCCCTTTTCCTCCCCTCTGAGCTGTAGATTCCATTTGTTATTTGCTACTTTAAATATTATACATTCTGGGAAATCAAATACTTAACTTGTTAGAATTAAATCTATAATATGGACAAACACAATCCATGTTAGAGTTACAGATATTCCTATGAATACAGCATTCAAGCTTTAATTTATGAACAGGAGGATTATTTTAGTTTATAAAAGCTTTTCATTGCTTACTTGCTGATTGTCTGCTGTGTTGTGATCTGTAAAGCTTGTTTGATACTTGAGTTTCTAGCATCCAAATTCTTTCTTTTTTTTTTTTAAAGATTTTATTTATTATTTGACAGAGAGAATGAGAGAGAGAGAGCACATGAGAGGGGGGAGGGTCAGAGGGAGAAGCAGACTCCCTGCCGAGCAGGGAGCCCGATGCGGGACTCGATCCCGGGACTCCAGGATCATGACCTGAGCCGAAGGCTCAACCGACTGAGCCACCCAGGCTCCCGTAGCATCCAAATTATTTCTACACACATAGGAACTTTGCTAAATTTTGATCTCTTTGAAGGTAAAATTCTATTTTATTAAGCTCTGCACTCCCAGTCCGTAGTTCCAGATCCAAGTTTTTGGAGACACTCAATAAATGTGATTTGTTACAGCAATTGGATGAGTATATGTGCAAGTAGATATGTATAAGGAGATATATGTGTTTAAGGCTCTAAAATAAATACACGAGTATAAGTACCTCTAAAATAAATACCCCCAGATTACACAGAATAAATCTGCCATAACTTAAGAATTATCCCATATTACATACGTGATCCTGCAGTATGCAACTGAAATGTAATTTATTAATCAACTCTTTGAGTAGAAGGAATAAACCCAGAAGTAATTATACTTTGGTCACATTTTAATTAGGGCTTGCTCCTCACATTGGTCAATAGTCAATTTTGACTTCTGGCCTTGCAGGGCAGACTGAATACACAAGTGTTTCTCCAGAATTTTCTAAAACCTCATTAAAATGGCAGCAAAGAGGTTAAAAAACTAAATCAAATCCAAGGGAAAAGAGAACAAGATAGGATACTATAGCAGATAAAAGCTGCCAACTGTATTTTGTAAGCTGAAAAGTTGCTAAAGAATTAGACTAGTTACATGAGAAAAACTGAAACTAGCCTGCAATGGGGTAGGGCAACAAAAGCAGGCTGACTCATCCTGCATAGTAATGCAAAGAGTCAACTTTTGGAGAAATCAGACACCTCACAAGGTAGGAAGTCTGTATGGAACTGGTTATAGGAAAGATTGTTGGAAAGTTTATATGACAGGCAATTACATTCTCAGACGCTCCCCCACCCAGTATGAGTAAACAGACAATAATCTCTTTCCACTTTGGTGAAAGACTAGCAGTTTACTTCCTAGAAATATCGAACCACACAGTTTATAATCTTAGAGAGCCCCAGTATCATTAAGAATGGTGGTAAATAATTTCATCCAGAAAATATTGAAATTTATTTTCAATAAATTGTGAATTATGGGACCCCCCCCCACTAAATGAGAAAAACCAGGTTTTTAATCCTAGTAGGAGTTTGAAGGGCTCCCACCCTTTTGCAACTCATCTGCCCAAAACAAAGTCCCATAAAAAACTAGTTTTCCTAGTGAAAAAAAACAGATTCCCCTCTGAGTACACTTGTAGGGAGATCTGCCAGTCAACAAACACCACATATTCATATAGAACTTCCATATTAATGCTCTGATAGCAAATATAAATAAACTATAAGAAATATCCTGACTTTGAGGAAAGCCACTTACAGATATCATAGAGCCAAAACAAACTAACAAGAAGATAAAATGCTTAAAGGATAGTGTAAAGAGCAAGGGGGAAAAAAACATCAAAATTCTAAATTTAATATCTTTAAATGCAAAGGGAAGACAGTGTACCAGTAAAATAAAACCAGGATGCTATAAAAGGAGCATTCAGAAAACAAATAAAACACTCTTGAATTAAACCTGTGACAGTAGAATTAAATAAAAAAAAAAGAAAAGCACAAAACTTTCTAAGGGAGAATTGAATGAAAAACCTTCCCCTAAAAAGAGCATAAAAGACAAAGAGATGAAAACGTAAAGAAAAAAGCTGACATTACTGAATCAACTCGAGTTCATTTCCTGAATAATAAGAGTCCCCAAAAAAGGGGGGGAAAGGAATATGACAAGGTAGAATTATCACAGAAATAATACAAATAAACATTCCAAACCTTAAGAACATGAGGCTCCAAGTTAAAAAGGCCAACTAAATCTTAATTTAATGAATGAAAAAAGACTCATTCTAAGGCTCATAACCGTGAAATGTCAGAATACTAAGGATACAGAAGAGATTCTAAACACATCAGAGAGCAAAAGCAAGTCATTTATAATTGATCAAGACTCAGAACAGTATCAGAATTCTTAAAACATCGTTAAAAGCTGGAGTAATGCCTTCTAAGTAAAAAATGTATGTTGGTTTGAACTGGGTGGAGGGAGAGGGTAGAATTCTTTATCCTGCCAAATTAGAGATCATTGTACATTTCAATGATTTTCTACATATTTTTTACTTCCAAGTACCATTCTTAAGAAGGTACTGTAGAATAGTAGAGAGTTTGGCCTTGCTCAGAGAATGGTCTGGCTTTTGTCCTTGGTATTTTATGCCTAACAGGAATGTCTGTGTTTACCTGCTGACCTTGGGTCATGCCAGAAAGTCTAACAGTGTGAATAAGGGTGAGGGCTGGCCATACTGGGAAGACAAATAATGCAGTGTAGGGTAAGGATTTGGGGTCGCATATCAATCAACCTGGAGACTGCGATCAACTATGTGTGCAGTCAATCCCTCAATCATGCCAATGGAATGGAACTCCAATACAAGCAGAACACCAAAGCTCAGGGCAGCTTCCTTGGTTGGCAATATTTCATATGTATTGTCACACGTGGATGCCTGGAAACTGATGTGTCCTGACTCCACAGGGAGAGGATAGGAATTTCTGGTACTTCCCCAGACTCCCCCATGTGTTTCCTCCCTTGGCTAATCTCTGTTTCTTTCCCTGTAATAAATCATCGCCATGAGTGAAAGAGCTTTCAGTGATTTTGTGAGTCCTCCTAGCAAATTATCAAAACTGAGGTGGTTTTGTAAAATTTCCACACTTGTAATTGGGGTGAGAAGTGAGGGTGGTAGCCTATGCTACCTCTAAATTTTCTAGTTGGTTCTCTAACTATTCCAAATATGCTCCACCAAATGAAGGAATAAATTCAGAAACAGTACGTGTTGGGATCCTAGAAATGAGGCTCATAACAGAGGAGAGTGAAATTCTCAGGATGACAAAGAAGAGATATCCCATGATGGCAGCTGTGCAGAGAAAGTCTTGTAAGCAGCCAGATTGGAACAGGAGGGCAGAGAGCTCCATAAGTTCATTAAGGAAAAGAAGGAGGGAGGGAAGAGACTCTGGGGATTTTCTAAATGAGGGCACTAATGCAAGATCCCAATAGGATAGTGTTATGTAGGAACACGGGCTTGATTTTTCCATTTCTCAAGCTGGAAATACAGATTTATACATGAGAACTTTGATTTTTTATGTGGAAAAGCCCCATTTTTAAATATTGACAAATTCAAACATTTTATTGTGTAAACATGACAAACCTAGTGGGCTGAATTCCACCACATGCCACCAGTTTACAGCTTTGCTCTACAGAACTTTTTTCCCCCAGATCTGGCAGTGTTTTATGCCAAAAGAAAGGCTCGGATGATGCTCTGTATTTATTGCTAATTCATTTGTTTTATTTTATTAATTCTTTTCAACATCATTTCTCATGATCACAAAATTTTTTATTATCTTTTTAATTGTCACAAATGACTCAGAACCCTGGATCTCCTAGGTTCAATCAATGCTAAATGTTAATTTACTAGTTTAGTCTCCAGACATGTGAGGGTACATACTAAGAGATTCTCGAGTGAGAAGTCAGCTGCCAGGTTTGAGTTGAAGAGCTTCACAGACATTGTTAGATGGAAGATGTCAGATGTTGTTGGTACCGTTAGGAAAAGACCAAAGCCTCTCTGGTCTTGCAGCTTTCCATGGTGAGGATAGTTCCCCAGGAACCAATCCTCTCAGGGACCTCCTGCAAAATGGTGCTCCAGGTTCAAAGTATTGCTGGAGTCCTTGAGAAGTCAGAGCTCCTTCAAATCATATCTAGAATGGAACCATTCTCACTACTTCCATCACTCCCCAGCCCCCTCTACTCCAGCATACATCTGTCACCCAGATAATTGCAATAGAACTTCAAACTGGTCACCTGCTTCCATTTTTGTCTCCCTCAATCTGTTCTCACCACAGGACCAAGAGTTTTCCTTTAAAAATATAAGTTGGATGATGTCGATTATCCACTCGAAGTTGTCCAGTGTCTTCGTCTCACTCAGAGTAAAAGCCAATGTAATCATGTCATCTATAGCCTCTGTTCCCTCCCCACCATCCCCCTGCTCTCTCCTCACTCATTCTGCTTTTAGTCAAATTGACCTTTGTGGTAGGCTGAAAAATGTCCCCCTCCCAAAAGTTATGCACCTCAAATCATCGGAACTTGTGAATTTTACCTTATAGGGTAAAAGAGGTGATTAAGAGTCATGGGAGGATCTGCTTATCCTGGATTATCTGCGAGGGCCATAAATGCAAATCTGTATGTGAAAAGGCCACGTGAAGACAGAGACAGAGAATGGAGAGATCTGGCCACAAAGTGTGGCCACCGGAATCTGGAAAAAGCAGGGAAGAGAATCTCCCCTGGATTCTCCAGACAGAGTATGGTCCAGCACCTTTATTTCAGAATTCCAGCCTCCAGACTGGGAGAGAATTAATTTCTGTTATTTTAAGCTACCACATTGGTGGTCATTTGTTACAGCACCCAGGAGACTAATACTGCTGCTTTAGTCATATGGTCTCTGCTTTCTCTGAAGGACTTTAGACACACTCCAGGCCCAGGACAGTTACAGCTCAGTTCTTTCTGATTGAAATATTCTTCTCCCGGATATCCAAATGGCCTCTCCAGTTCTTTCCTGAAGTACCACTTGCCTGCACTGTCCAGCACTGCGATCACCCTGTCCAGCACTGCGATCCCCAGCACTCCTGTCCTGCACTTTACTTCTTCCCACAGCACTTACTTAATACACTTCGTGTCACTTACAAATGTGTTTATGATCTGTCTCCCTCCATTACCATGAAAACATAAACTCAATGGGGGGAGGGGCCTGGGGCTGCTCCATTTGCCCTGGGTCTCCAGCGCTTGTATCAGTGCCTATGGCATGCAAAACACTCAAGATATATTTAAGGAATGCACACATGCATGAGAGAATGGAGGGACCAGGCAGAGACCCAGAATCCTGACCACAGTGTAATCATTTTTGCTTCTGAATTAGGCCCCTGTGTTAAGATGTATACTTCCTTTTGTGACCTAACTAAACTTTCTTTTCTTTTAACATAGTTTTCATTCCCTTAACAGTCTTTTGTATATGTGTGATTTAATTCAAATAAAATGTTAACTCTTTTATTATGAATTGTCTTATTTTATTATTCTTAAATTTGTTTTGCATTTTCTCTACTATATGCACATTTTATTTTTAATCTACTTTTCATTGATCAATGCATCCTTCTTTAGTCCTTTACCTCTTTCTTTCATCTATTACTAATTTTATTTTACCTCCTTAGTTACATCTTATCCAAACTGATCATGATACAGCAGTTAAGAGCTTAGCCTCTGGAATCACTGTATCCAGGTTTGAATCCCCCCTTTGATATTCAGTAGATGTAAGGCTTTGGGAAACTTACCTAATTTTCCTGTCTGTCAAATGGTAACAATAATAATCCCTCACACACAGGATTCTTATACAAATTAAAGATCTGAGTATATTTTAAGTTTATCTAACAGTGTCTGGCTTAGAGTGACCCTCAAAAAGGGATTTTTACGTCCCAAAGGTATTTTCATGACATGATTTTCATGTCTGACTTTTCCTTATTTATTTTATTATGACAAGCAGACAGCAGAGGCATAAATTAAATATTAGAATCATCAAATTTTTAAAAGGCCAATTTATTTTAGGTATTTTTAAATGTAAATTACTCATCAACAGCACATCTCCACATCTACCTTCATTCCTACAATGTGGTCTGTAAGCTCAGGTTGGTATACTAACACCAGCACATGGATTGGGAGGTAGGATCAACATCAAGTTGTCAAAACAGCAACATCTGTATTGTGTGTTCCATAATAAAGAAGGGGGGGAATCAATTTAAATCATGAAGTAAACTGCCCTAAAGGCTAAAATTGGGGTCAACTTAATAAGCCCACTATGGTTTGTGAAATATTTCTGTTCTCTCTGACAGTCTACAGTAAAAACCTGTGGTAGGTTTTCAATTGGATAAAAAGAAAAACAGAGTATATTGGAATGAGGCCACATTTATCTAAATCAGCAGAGACATTTCCTACAGCAGTGACCTTCACTGTGTTTTGAGGACTACAACAGCACTGAGAAACATTTTTTTTTCTTTAAATACATAAAATACTGTGAAAGAATTTGTTTAGGTTTTTTTTTTTCTTCTTATGATCAAGTGTTCGAGACCTCATTATAAGGATTTCATATGTTTGATGTTATTATACATTTGTCTCCACCACCATGAGTGAATCTTACATTTTACAGAAATGCTAAAATTCTCCTAGAAATGTCATATTCCTTCCCTTGATGATCATCACTCAGAACAAGAGCTTTTTAAAAACCCATTGTGCTGACATCTATGGAGAGGAATATTTTTAAGATGACTGGAATCAATCAACATAATGGAAAATCTAATGTTTAACATCTGTATAAATACTTAGATATGGGACAAAGTGAAGAGTCTGGGTAAACTAAATTCTTTTCTTTATTCTTGAAAGAGATGTTGGGCTGCATTTTAATCTCTTCATTTATTATGGATTATAATAGAGCAGACAAGATCCAATCTGATTGTCCAAGTCAGTGTACAGCTCCTCACAATTTTAATACAAATAGTAATTTTTTCAAATTGCCAAAATTTAAAATATACTAATTTAAACCATGAGTGATTAAATTAAAAGTAATGACATTTTCTCTTTAAATTGGAAGTAGAAAATTGAGTTAATTTCATCTTAGTTTCCTCTATCTTTCTATTTGTCCAGATTAACTTCTCTGAAATTTGTCAAATCGTTGTCACTTAATAATTAAAAGAGCATATACTTCCTTTTATTTTCTATAACTTACTACATATGTGCATATATGTGTGTATATGTACATATACATTATGAATATAATACAAAATAGACTCCATACATGGTTGCATTCCCCTGGCATTCATATATTAATATGTCCCCTGGGTTATGTAAACTGGTTCACTGCAAAGTAAACCAAAATGTCAACTATGTTCCTATAATTTGAGGAAAGAAAAAAAAACTTATCCATGATATTTGCTTATTCATACCTCCTTTTATGTATAATTTGCTTATGACTTATGACTAGATACATGACCCAAAAGGCTTTTGTTCTTGATAACATGCCCCATCTGGCCCTGTATCACTGACTAAAATTGCTGCACAAGATATCCTTTTAGTTAGACAATGAAAGCATCTGTGAAAATTAAACATGATCTATTACAGGTGATAGATTATGCCTTATAAGCCATTGTTTGTGATTGGTTTATTAAATTATTCTGCAATGTGGTATGGCTTTCCAGAAAAGGAATAAAGAACTGCCAGAATTTAATCTGGCAGATGGGTGCAGAAGAGAAGTTGGCAGGGAAAATGGAAGGCGAAATAAAAGACAAGGTCAGAGAGATGATGGACACAGCATGGGGACTTTGTTAATCATTGAAAGGATGTCAGCTCCTACTCTTGGAGAAATAAGAAGCGACTGCAGGGTTTGATCTAAGAAGTAGCATGATCTGACTTATGTTTTCACAGGATCACTATGGTTATGGTTTTGAGAATAAGCTGCGGTTAGACAACAGTAGGAATCAAGAAAATGTTAGAGCTACAATTGTATTAATACTAATGAAGGTGAGAGATAATGTTGCCGAGGCACATGGGCACAGTAGCAGAAGTGATGAAAATGATCACAATCACATTTGACTATATTCCAATATTATTACCTGGTGGGTTGGATGTGAGAATGAGAAAAATAAAGGAGTCAAAAATGACTCTGTGGCCTTTGTAGGCAGTTGTGACTGTTACCAGTTGTACTGAGCTGGAGACAGTGAGCTCCCCGGTTTCCAAGTGTCTCTTCAGACAGGAAGCCAAAATGAAAGTAACCATCAAGTCTTTAAAGACTGCACGGACATAAGCAAGAGGTTAAAGGTCAGTAGATGCTGTTCCTCAACGTTTCACTCTCTCAGGGACAATGACTCCTGGAGAGGGGAAAGTCGATCCACACACACTTGAGGATCATTTTGTTGCTAAAGGAGCCCCAAACAAAAGGCTCTTGTCATTCTACGGAACCCAGGGCCTGGGAAAGAGAGGGGGTAAGACCAGGAGTGGAAAAGTACTAAGTATTGAGTCAGAGTGGGGAAAAATACCTTGAAGGTTTTCTCCCCTCCTCCCACTAAGGAGGTGTTGGCAGGGGCACACACTGAGGACCCTCTGAGCTAGGAATATGTGTAGGAGCACGGGCCATGGTGGGGTGGGGGGCTTGGGGGGCATGGGGGTGGAGGCTGAGCCCTTGACTGCAAGTTCCTTCAGACACTTCAGTGCACTGGCAATGCCCCAAGAATGGGCTGCCTAGGGCACTTCTCCCCCATTAGTCTGGCCAGGTCAAGCCTCTGTAAACTATCTATCATGGGGTCTGAAAGATCACACATAGGGTTTTGTCCAGGAGGCAGACTCCACATCAACACTAACTGATGTAAAACAGACTGTAAGTGTAAAAGATTTTTCAGAGAAGATAGAGGAATTCAGTTTTTTTTTTTTAAAGATTTTATTTATTCATTTGAGAGAGAGAGCGAGCACAAGAGGGAGAGGGAGAAGCAGACTTGTTGCTGAGCAGGGAGCCCCATGCAGGGCTCCATCCCAGGACCTGGAGATCATGACCTGAGCCGAAGGCAGAACCTTAACCATCTGAGCCACCCAGGCGCCCCAAGGAGTTGAGTTTTGTACATATTCTACCTCATTTCCTGAGTCAGGCCACATAAGCTAAAATATGATGTTATAAGAAGCAACCTCAAGATCTCAGTAGCTTGCGAAGATGAAAATATTTTTTTTTCTAATACTATACACCATAGGTATCAGTTGCAGGTTACTTGAATCTCTGAGTCTCTGCCTCATGCTGTTTTGTTGGTTGGCTGGCTCTTGTTTTTATTTTGCAAACTTGTTGAAACTTGTGAGAGAGAGAAAAGAGAGATGAGCACCACTTGCTGCTGGTCCTTAAAACTTCTGCCTGAAGCTGCGACAGTCAAGGTTTCTGCGGAGAAACAGAATCAGCAGGAGAGAGGCACAGAGATTTATTGGACTGGTTTGGCAAATCTGAAACCTGTAGGGGTTAGAGGGGAGACTATCAAGAGGGGTAGGCAGGAAAACCTGGAATTTCTTTCAAGGGCTAGCACTGCATTCTACCAGCAAAATTTCTTTTTTAGTGAAACTCCAGTTCCGTTTTTAAGGCCTTTTATCTGATTGGTTTATGCCATTCAGATTATCCAGGATAATCTCCTTTACAGAAAGTCAACTGATCGTAGCAGTTAGTCATAGCTACAAAATCCCTTCACAGGGACACCAAATTTGTGTTTGAATTCTCCAGTACTGTAGCCTAGTCAAGCTGTCCATAAACATTACAATCGCACTGGCCTACGTAACTTCCGCTCACGTTTCACTGGTCAGCTCAGGTCACATGACCACCACTAAGCTTTGCAGAGCAGCGCCGTATAATATTGTTGCAGAGAGCAGCTACAGGGAAAGGGTACCTCACAGATGGAACGGGAATGGTTTGAATTCTGATAAAATCTCTTACACTTTTTGAACTTATTATTTGTCTTTGTTGCTTAGTTTGTTATTGCTTTCCTCATATTCTGTATTTTTATTTCAGAAGATCCAAAAACCACACTTTGTATATCATTAGGGAGTGACATAGATGTTTTTACCATTCAGTGAAGGTACTGTCAATAAACAAACTAAATCTCGGCACCCAGATGCCATGATGAGACTCCTCACATAGCCAACATTCCACACTCCAGAATAATCTTAGATAATTAAGGAATGCAACATTTTATGGATACAAGAACAATAAACTGAAAGCCAGTAGACAAGACTCTGGTCCCTGCACTAACGTCCACTACACATTTTTATTGTGGGCCATTTTGAGACCTTGATAAGATTTGTCATTTTTAATATCTTTAATCAACTAAGATTCTTGCAATTGGAAGTAATGAAAAACCAAATCAGAACTGTATTAGTAAAAAAAAAAGAATTAATTTTCTTCCCCAATTAAAAAGTCCAGATAGAGGATTGGCCTCAGGGACAGCAGGATCAGTAGCTCTTCATGGAGCAGTGGTTGGACAAATGATAACTTGATAACTAGTGGTTTCAACAACTCGGTGTTATCTTGCTTCTTAAACTGGCTGTCCCCTTGCATATTTGAAAGATGACCACATGAACTTCAGATCCCAGATCTTCATAATTGTAAGCTTAGTGGAAAAAGAGAGGCCTTTTCCCCTCAACAGTAAATTCGACAGTAATCCTGACCCTGGCTCATGCTGTCACAAATCGTGCTTCTGCCTGGTTCCATCACTCTGGCCAGGAAGATGACTTAAGCCAGTTAGCTCCTATTCCTAGAGGAGAGGTAGACTTTGGCCACCAAAAACACAAACCTTGATAATAGGAGGCAAAGGAAATCTAGAATTCTCCTTTAATAAAAAATGTGAATGTAGAACCTGTGAGTGTAAACTTATTTAGCAAACACTATCACCAGATATTCTTTATCCATAACATAAAGGGTCAATATTAGATGATTTCAAGTGTCTCTTCAAGATCAATGTTTTCAGCGTGTCCCTGTGTCATTTCATACTGTGAGCCTCTGGGTCCCCTTTACTGGGAAGACTCACAGGGGTCCAAGGATCCTGCTGAAATTGGGAACGTTATATAAACACAAGGTTAAAACACTACAATGTAGTTAAGACAATCATTCGAAGGGTTTTAGTTTGTTTGCTTTAGAAGCAAAGCTGCAGTTTTTTTTTTGTTTTTTGTTTTTTTTAAAGATTTTATTTATTTATTTGACAGAGAGAGAGACAGCAAGAGCAGGAACACAAGCAGGGGGAGTGGGAGAGGGAGAAGCAGGCTTCCAGCGGGGCAGGGAGCCCGATGTGGGGACTCGATCCCAGGACCTTGGGATCATGACCTGAGCCGAAGGCAGACGCTTAACGACTGAGCCACCCAGGCGCCCCACAAAGCTGTAGTTTTTAAATTATGGGACAGATAAATTAGCCTTTTATGCATATACCATTAATCTAGTGACCATAGCTATTAGTTGATTTTTATTATTTATTTACATGGGAGTTTTGGTACATGCAACTTGTTAAAAATGTGTATCAAAGATACTATTAAATTTGTGAAAAAAAGCACAGTGTTGTTTCATAATAGAATTGCATTTAATTTGTATTTTATATTTTAATTTAAGTAATTGTAATTCCTGACTTAAAATGGATGAGTTAGTGTTTACATTCCTTCAATGTACATTTTAATGTTACCATAAATTTTTCTTCTTTAGATAGAGTATTATCTATTACTTTTTCAAGTCATCATACTTACTTTTCAAGGGCTGACACTAGCTCTCCTTCCATTCTGCACTGGCAATACAGAACAGAGAAGAATAATTACCACTTTCAAAATGAGGGTACCAATTCTTGACCTGTGTATTATGACTATGACTTGAAGTGTTTGTGTTTAATGAACCTTGAAAGAAGAGAAGGCTTAAAATTTTCAAATAATGTGGTCCATTATTATGACATTTAAAACTTAAAATGGCAATTAAAATGATTAGCAGTAGATATATCTACACTGTTGGGACAAAATGAACATGTTGATATGAAATAAAAAGACAACGGGTTTATGGTGATTTTGAACTGTTAAATTTAAGAACTTAACTATTGCTAATCAGTTGAATTAACTTAATAAATTTGACTATGGGCGTGCCTAGATGGACCAGTAGGTTAAGCATCTGACTCTTTGTTTCCCCTTAGGTGGTGATCTCAGAGTCACGAGATCCAGCCCTGCAGCGGGCTCTACACTCAGCACAGAGTCTGCTTGAGATTCTCTCTCCCTCTGCCCCTCCTGCTGGACAGAGCTCTTTCTCTCTCTCTCTCAAATAAATAATAAAATAAAACTTAAAAAAAAAATTTTGACTATGGACCTTATCTATGAGATGGAATATTTGCTATCAACCACCTCAAATTTCCTTTACTTGTAACAAGAGTGACTAGTGTTTCGGACTATTTCTTTAAGCCAGACCAGTTGATTAGTGCTTTTTAAGGTGATATGAGTAAGTTGTTCTTGTGATTTGATTCTCCATCTTCCCTTCATAGCCTGTCTGAGCCAGCAGCATTGCCCTCATGGGCCACCAACAATTACTTTGTCCCTGTCCAAATATTGCCCATCTCTTAAACATACCTATTATCCACTTTTCTCACCAACAAATATTCAGTGTTATCTCTGGCTCAGGCTACCCATTCGGAGAAGGGTCAGCTTATTATCTCATGATGAGTGGTAACAGACTAGGTGAGGAATTAGAGTGTCATTCAGTAAAATAAGATACCATGACAGAGATGGCGAGGTAAATTAGTTTTTTAGTGCTCGTGAGAGTATGAATCCTTCAATCTTTTGAAAATAGAGAAGATACATGAAATTTCAATTTTAAGCATATCTCCTATGAAATGGTTTGACTGTATATCCATTTTATACATTAAAGAAATATTAAGACACCTGATATATGCTTTTATTATATTAGGACAATCCATTAATATAAAAATGATATTTGAAGGCTATAACTTTTCATTCTCACTATTATAAACAAATAAAGCATTTTGATTAGAAAAATGTTAATTTTTGTGAGTCAATATTTAAGTTTTACAAAGAAATATCCCAGTCATATGACTAAATTTTTACTTTTAATCACTATTTAATCTGATGATAGATGCATATAAATTTATGAGGACAATTATAGTACTGAAATGAAATGAAGTAATGTAGGTATTTTTGTCTAAGCCTGTACTGTCCAATATGTGTTTGAAATGTGGCTAGTCTAAATTGAAATGTGCCATACGTATAAAATCGACACCGGATTTGCAAGTATAGAAAAAATGTAAAATATCTCAATAATTTTTATATTGACGGCATGCTAAAGAGATGTAACATCTTGGACATTTGGGGTTAGATAAAATATATTATCTTAATTAATTTCACTTGTTTCTCTTTACTCTTTTATATGTGGATGCTAGAAAATTTTCCATTGAATGTAGGACTTATGTTATATTTCTACTGGACTACTCTGTTCCAAGCAATACAGCATGGCATTAGCATACTGAAAATTACTTTTTTCCACTCAATTCTCATGCATGGTTCATATAATTCATGGCCTTTATATTAAAAATGCTTTCATATAGCTAGAGCCATTAAAATGTGTTATCATAAAGGAAAGAAAAATGATTTTTTCTCTATCATACAATTCCATAACTGACACTGAAGCCTTTTTTTGTGTAACTATACCATGCATTAGGAATGTCTGGTGCAAAGCAGAAATCTGCACAGCTGTACATTTTGTTATGATTCCTTTTGACATTCCCAATTACATTTAGACACCTTACCTACAATGTCCCCAGCAATCTTTTCAATCAGCTAAATAAATTTTGTTAAACTCAACCAAGGTATTGAACATGATTTATTTATTTAGCTGTTAGCTCTAGTTTCTTTGACATACCCAAAAATTGAACCTGCACAGAAATCTATTTGCTATCTTATTATTAAATAGTACAGAGTCATTAAGACCCTACTTTCAGAAACACTGGGATCTTGTCACTCCTTCCTGTAGTAAAAAGAGTGTGTGAAATTATTAATTTTTGTTCAGTAAGTATTGGTGTGAAAACTGATCTCTTTATAAGCACTGGTGAAATGAAGAAAGTAACCGCTTGCTATTTCCATTATCAATCCCAGTCTTTTTTTTTTTTTTTTGTCTAATACTAAAGCCTGGCCAAACCCTTGAGCAAAACCAACTTCTTTTTTTTCTAAGCTCACTTGTCAAAATTTTTTTTTTAAAGATAAACTTTTTTTCTATGCATCACTTTTATTGAAATAAAGAACAACCAAATGTCAAACAATCTGTTTCTATTCTAAGAAGACTTCTATCTAGATGGTGTTTACAGTACTAAAATATAGAATAACATTTTTGGAATATCAAGTAAGGTATCTAGGTGACCTAAAAATCCATTGCATAAAAATTTCAATCATAAATTATTTTTTAATCTCAGCCACAATAAAAATAAAAAGTAAGAATGCAAGACATTCATGATTGAAGAATGTGTTTTCACAGAGAATAAAGATACTATTGCCTAAGTGCATAAAATGAGCTTTTGGTCACTTAATACTATAACTCCAGTTAAAGTTGCTACACATGTTCCTAAGAAGGTGGAAAAAATCGATAGATAGGAAGATACTCCAGATAAAGTTAAACTTTTTATTTGTAACTCTCATTCTCACAAATCACACTTTTGTATAATGTTGATTCTATGCCCTGGAGCCTATGTATAACAACAAAGATTGCGAATACTCACATATTTTTATTTGTCACATCAGAAATTAGATTTTACATAATCCTGCTCACAAACTAATTCTATGGAGATTATTTTTTGAGTGTA
Source organism: Neomonachus schauinslandi (assembly GCF_002201575.2). Lineage (NCBI taxonomy): Eukaryota > Metazoa > Chordata > Mammalia > Carnivora > Phocidae > Neomonachus > Neomonachus schauinslandi. The sequence goes on from NC_058404.1 coordinate 94,153,074, forward strand.
CCAATGAATTCTCTAAAACAACACTGTTTTTTAAGTCATGAAGTTTAACATAATGCTCAATTTTCAAATAGCGAGTTTATAAATGATAATAAAATATGTATTCATCCATTCTTTGTTATTATTAAAAATAGTAATTATCAAAATTGTGTTTGCATAATGGAGATAGTGCATATCCTGGTATAAATATATGAGAAAAGCCCTGGGAAAGATGTTTGTTTTTAATGCTCTTAATATGAAATAGGACATTCCTCATTCCCTTTTGTTAATTCAGATAGTCCACTCTCACATGGTATAGTCAATGAAAGATCTACAAGGCTGGAACAAGGAGTCGGTGGTCCACCTGGCTGTACTCCCTATTTGGCCAGTCTAAGGCTTTGTGCAAGTCTATTTAGCTCCAGGCAGTTAGGAAGTTAGCTTTTACTGAATATTTACTGCACACCGAGTAATACACTCACACCCTCCTGGAGAAACTGGGACTGCCTACAGAGCAGAGCAGAAAGCACCTGGGGCCAGAGAGGAAGCAAACAGAAACCAATTAGCTTAATAAGGCGAGGTTTTCTGGAGGATGTTGCAGCTTGCACCCCACTGTTCTGGCTTTTCCTTAACTATTTTGTCCTGGTTTTTTGTTTGTTTGTTTTTGTTTTCCCCATGAGAGAAGCTACCTAATTCCATTAAAAAAAAAAATCTCTACTTTTATTTCCTATTCTTTTTTTTTTAAAGATTTTATTTATTTATTTGAGAGAGAGAGAATGAGAGAGAGCACACGAGAGGTGGGAGGGTCAGAGGGAGAAGCAGACTCTCTGCCGAGCAGGGAGCCCGATGCGGGACTCGATCCCGGGACTCCAGGATCATGACCTGAGCCGAAGGCAGTCGCTTAACCAACTGAGCCACCCAGGCGCCCCTATCTCCTATTCTTTTAGCATTTTGTCTCAAGTTTCAGTGTATTCTTGTGTATATTACTAAAGTGTACTTTTAAAGAAAACTAAAGCTGGACAATAGTTAGTGGTAAAAACAGACTTTATTTGGAAACTGTTGCAATAGGGGAAAAGAGACTTCATTATAGAACTGGGCTCCATTCTTAATACAGCAAGGGTAAATAGAGATTTACAGCCAAGGAGCAGGGAGGGGGTTAGTGGGTGGAACGTTACTAAAAGGAGACATCAGTGGTAGGGGGATTCCTGCTAAATTCATTTAACAGGATTTTTGCTACAACTTGGGCTGTGCAGCCACAGTGAGAATGGGAACCAAGGTAGAGGCCTCATCAAGAAGAGGGCTCAGAGGAGCCTGATTAAAGTTTGGTTGAGGAGAGAGTCTGTCACTATTTATCTTGTTCTTCTTAAACAACTAGATCTACTGGGCAAGGTAATGATTAAATTATTTTAAACAAAAGTTTTATATAATTTTCTGATTATTTCATACAATCTTATTGATTGTTCTCTTGTGCCTCTAAACATGATGATTAATTCTAGCATCCGTTCATTTGATTTGGGATTTACTGCTGAAAGTATTTCAGAAAGCCCAAAAAGAATAATTTTACTTAAAACATATAGAAAATAGAAATAGAGAAATAGACAGTATTTAACATAAGGCTCATGGGGGGGGAAATGCTGCTAAAGAGGAACCGAGCAGTAATGAACAAAATATTTGCAATAAACTACTCTTGTCTAAAAACATTTCTTTTTAAGAGACCTTTTCTAAAATGTTTCACATTCTCCTTAAGGGAGAATGAAAAAAAAAACGAAATCTTGCCATTTGCAACGACATGGATGGAACTGGAGGGTATTATGCTGAGTGAAATAAGTCAGTCAGAGAAAGACATGTATCATATGACCTCATTGATATGAGGAATTCTTAATCTCAGGAAACAAACTGAGGGTTGCTGGAGTGGTGGGGGGTGGGAGGGATGGGGTGGCTGGGTGATGGACATTGGGGAGGGTATGTGCTATGGTGAGCGCTGTGAATTGTGTAAGACTGTTGAATCACAGACCTGTACCTCTAAAACAAATAATACATTATATGTTTAAAAAAAAAAAAAAAGAAGAAGAAGAAGATAGCAGGAAGGGAAAAATGAAGGGGGACAAATTGGAGGAGGAGACGAACAATGAGAGACTATGGACTCTGAGAAACAAACTGAGGGTTCTAGAGGGGAGGGGGTGGGGGGATGGGTTAGCCTGGTGATGGGTATTAAAGAGGGCACATACTGAATGGAGCACTGGGTGTTATATGCAAACAATGAATCATGGAACACAAAATCAAAAACTAATGTTGTAGGGTGATTAACGTAACATAATAAAAAAAAGAAGTGAATGAGAATGGTGTCATGATTATTAAAAAAATAAAAAAATAAGAAAACATGATACAATAAGAACATTAGTTTATTGATTATAATTTAGTGTATTAAATTCAATAACTTGTCCTAAATAAAGAATAACCACTTAATGTATACTCTATAGGAAATGAGAAGGAACAGAAGGAAAGATGTAAAAAATGAAAAGCTGTACTTTCTTTTTCAGAAGAAGATTTTTGTATTTAAAGAAAAATCATGCTGTCTGAATGACTGGAATATACCATATCTTCTTTATCCATTCATCTGTCGATGGACATCTTGGCTCTTTCCATAGTTTGGTTATTGTGGACATTGCTGCTATAAACATCGGGGTGCATGTACCCCTTCGGATCCCTACATTTGTATCTTTGGGGTAAATACCCAGGAGTGCAATTGCTGGGTTGTACGGTAGCTCTATTTTCAACTTTTTGAGGAACCTCCCTACTGTTTTCCAGAGTGGCTGCACCAGCTTGCATTCCCACCAACAGTGTAGGAGTGTTCCCCTTTCTCTGCATCCCCGCCAACATCTGTCGTGTTTTTTTAAATTTAATTCTTTTGTGTTATTCAGCTTTACCATTACATCATTTGCAAAGATAACTAACCTTACTTTACCTTTCTAATGTTGGCATCTGTTGAACTAGTCAGATATTTTTGCCCTTTGAGATAATAACCTGGTTGACTTACATTTATAGATTTCATAATATTGAACCATCCATGCATGGTTGTTATAATCTATTTTATCATGGTAGATTACTCTATTAAGATACTATGGAATTCTACTTATAAAGTTTTATTAGATAATCTTCTAATGATATTCATAAATAATAGTAGTCTACTTAGATAGCTATTTTGTTGTGTTTATCTTTGGCAGATTTTTCTCTCAGGATTGTGATGGCTTTATAAAAAGGGAAGCTGAAAGTTCTTCTTCTATCTTTGAAATCTTTTCCTCATAGGTTTCAAAGAATTCATCTGGTAAGCCGTCTGGGTTTGTTTTTTTGGCAGACAGTTTAATGACAACTTTCTAAGTTTTTAACATGATCTTAGATTTACTAGATTTTCTGGGGTCATTTTGCTAACTTGGAAGACGCTAGTGTTTGCCACCTTAACTGCTATCTTCAACCTAACATTTTTCCTTATCCTAATAATTTCAGTTTTGTTAAAAAATTTACCTTCCCAGGCTCAAAGAATACTTCACTAATTCAGCCCTACAGTTTAAGGAAGATTGTCTTATTGTTTAGTAAATAATCACTCTTTTCCTCTTTCCTGCCTTCTCCTCCTCCCCACTCTCCAGTAGAATAGTTCCACTCTTCTCACTGGGTAGACTAGAGGGGGCAGGACCCCAGAAAAGAGGACTAATTCCCAGTAGAGGGAAAGCCAGCATAATACAACCATGATAAGGATGAAAATAATTTACCCTTAGCTTTGCTGGTGACCATCAGCAAAATAATAAAGAGAGAAAAGGCAAGAAGGGTCAAGAAGGAGGGGCCATTTCTCACTTGGAGATGAAAATATGCCCTCTTTCTTGCCCTGAGGCTTAGTCTTTCCTTAAGAACCGACCTGGAACCGAAAGAAAAAGTGGTTGCCTAACTATATAGAACATATCTGGCAAGGGTAACACCTACCAGGGGCTAAAACTAAACAATTGGTTGCCATGGTATGAGACAAAAAACTGGTGTCCCTAGTAAAGGATTCTTTAATAGGGGATGGGAATGGCCACCAGAGGAGGTTGTGGATCCCTGTCCACATAAACCTTTTTAATATGGATTTTTAAGTTTTGAAGTTCTGCTCACCCTGCTTTAGGTCTCATAACAGCCTGGGCTGACTGTCAATGCAAAATGTTGGACAAGGCCAAAGACCTCTGTCAGATGATGATGTTAGAAAATAGATACTCATTTAGCAAGTTTGGAGAAGGCTGAATTAATTCCCAAGTCCTGGGTTGCTTCTCAGGGAGGCTCCTGACAGATAAAAATTCCTTTACTGGCTATGATAGTTAATGAAAAAACAATTCAAAAAAATACAAAACAAAACATAGCTGCCCTGGATTTATGGAAATTCATGGAAGACAAACTCAGAGCTAGTGTTGCCTATTAAAACAATATCCCACCCAGTCTATATCAAAATTACTAAGAACAGGAGGCCACCTCCAGTCCCAGAACAAACCACCCATCCAGGCTGTCTTCTAAGCAAAAGCCCAAGATGAACAAGAGAGTGTCCTAAGGGACAAGGGAGTCCAAAATTGGTGAATCTCTGGTATATTGGTGGGATAATTGTAATATTAAATAGGGTTAGATTCCAATCCACAGCGAGTATCTCCCTCAGAGACAGCCCTGCCTTCAACACTTGCCCTTGATCTTTGCCTGTGTCAGGGACCCACACCACACAAAGATCTGGGGGTCTCTGAAATGGCCCCTTCTAGCAGACAAATGCTCTTTTACCACCTTAACTGTAGTTTGGGCTCCAGAAAATAAACGGGGAGGGGGGGGGATTTCTGTTGGACACAGATGCTCAAACCTCCCTAATCCCAGGAAGCACTTATGCTTTAAAAAACCCTTATTGGCTCCAGAATGTGAAAAACTCACAATGTGGGAGTAAGATTAATTTAAGGGGTAATTATCTATTTATTTATAAAAAAATTGGCTCAGTTTTATTAAAAGATGCTTCTGTCCTGGTGGTTTTCCCCCTCCATCCCCCACTATTCATTTTCCCATTATTAGAATGGACCTCCTCAGTCAGTAGGGAACCTCCTGGAACATATCTATGGCTCTGTGTTACTGGTGGGTGACACGCAATGGGAACCAGTTAACTTTCCTCTACAGTAAAGGTGGTAAATATGCCTCAGTGTCTGCTAACTTGAGGCACTGAAGGATTACACTCTGCCATAGCTTAGTTAAAGAACCTAACATCTCACTTTTCAATTCACTGATATGGCCAGTGTTTAAAGCCACTGCTAATGAGTAGAGAATAAATACGGACCATAGAGAGTTAAACCAAGCTGTTGGTTTTCTTAAAGAACCTCTACCAAATATTCTTGTCTTAATGGATAATATTAAAAAAAACATGGATAAATGATTTGGAGTTAGAAACTTGGCTGACATGTTCTACTGAGTAAAAATTTCATATCAGAGTCAACCACAACCTGCCTTCACTTTTGAGGGTCAACAGTACATCCTCCCCTGATTGCCTATGGAGTACTTAAATAGCCCTGTGATTGAACATAGAATTTGCTAATAAGACCTAGATACCTGCCCCATACAGCCCATGAAAAACATGGCTTCAGCCTTATATTGATGACATCTTTCTCACTGGACTCAAAAAAAGAGTCTGTCTCACCATCCATCACAACTGTGAATAAACACCTTACTAAGAGGAAATGGACAACTATCCTGAATAAGATAGAAGAACCTTTCAGTCTGTTAAATTTGGAAAATACATTTTTTTAGAGTGAGAATAGGGGAGGGGAAGAGAGAGGGGGAGAGAGAGAATCTCAAGCAGGCTCCACGCCCAGCATGGAGCCCCACACCAGACTTCATCCCATGACCCTGAGATCATGACCTGAGCCAAAATCAAGAGTCTGGCTCTCAACTGACTGAGCCACCCGGGACCCCCATGGGGGATACATTTTTAATTCAGAGGGGCAAACTATTCCTAATCAAGTAAAAGACACACTCCTAGTTGTCCAACCTCTTAACAACATTTAGTAGGAATATTTGGTTTCTGGTTCCAACCTGTCCTTCTAACTCAACCTCACACTGCAGTAGTAGGTGTCATAGAAAGACACAATGAGCTCTTAAAACAAGGGCAATTGAGGTATCGGGGGAGGCAATGGTCTCCCAAATGGTCAAAAATACTGCTCATAATTCTGATTATGTTAAGCACCCACACCCACACCCACACACATACCATGGCATAACTACACCATATTTAAATAACAATAACAGAAGAGACTAACAATGGAGATACTGCAACCTCTTTTGGTCTTTATACCCTCACCAGTCATATCCGATTACCAGTCTTCATAGACACAAGAACCTTGGCATTGTAGCCATAGCAAAGGAACAACCACCTAGTACTTTCATCTTTCCCTTTACTTTTACCAAAAATCCAGAGCCTAGCCACTTTCCCCTTTGTCCTAATAAAGGACATGTTGTGAACCACTGATGATGGGACCATTGCCAGCCTTCATTCCCTCATCGTCCAACATAAACCAAACAGGCCACTCACCACTACCTAGAGAGAGAAGTATCTTCATCTGCTGTCCATGTGCCCTGCTCAACGAAAGTATTGTGGAACAAGTCTGGACCTGCTCCCAACACCCAAGAAGTGGAACTAATCAGCCCTGAAAGTATTTTAGCAATACCCAGGAGACAATCAGATTCTCTACTGCTGGCCACAGATGACCTCGGACGTTCACCTCTACACTGTGGCTGTGCTTCTTCCTTATCTGAGAAGTTCTCATCCTCACTGGTGTTTACTACGTGTCCATTAGTCTTGGTAATTTGGATCCTAATGTTGACAAGGAATGTCTAAAAACAACACAGTACATGTACACCACATGGAGATACACAACATGGGTCATACTGGGGATAACAGGAGCCATGATGTTGGCTAGTTGTGTTGATTAATCCTACCAACATAATGACATACATCAGCACTGAGAGTAGTACTCTTCCTCCTGTGTCTACCACTACTAGCAACAGCGATTCCTAAAAAGCCAGACTTTAAGTTGCCATGCACGACTCCTAAGTGCTTTCTAAACTGTATGAGCTAATATTTTACTTCAAATCAGACATAACCCACTACTATTAATTAGTGTCATCAAACAAATAGAGCAATGGGCCACTACCTATTGAGTATCATTAAAACACACTGCCCAGAGATAGTATGCACCTAGTATTAGAACTAGGATGTTCATGATTGGTGCAATCAAATTAAAAACTCTATAATCCAGTGTCAATGCCAACAAACCCTATAGGATTATAGAGACAAAATTATAGCTTTTCCTCATCCCTGGGATGATTATAAATATAAACCCAGGCAACAACATACACCTGTACAAGTATTGACCTCTTTTCCTACTAATTATAATGATTTCTCTTCCCCTCCAGGATAAGCATCATTTATTTGGATGGAAAGACATTGCATTAGCCAAGGGGCCAAAGGCATCTTACCAGGGTCCTCCTCCCTGGGCACTTATCAATATATGTAAGGAAGACAATGTATACAACATAATATCACCTGGCCCAAGGCATGTCTAAAAAATACAGGGACTAAAACCATCATAGGAATTCTTCACTAGCCTAGCCTTCTCACAACACCAATTGCAAGTTTTATATAATCCTTTGTGGGAGCGGGCTTTCCAACAATTGCAACACTGCCTGCCTACAGTCAACAGTCATAGCTCTTGGATGTTATAGCAAAGACAATTCTTAGGAAAAAATATAGCTGATCATATAGGGAAATCTAACTGCTCTCTGCATGGGAGTTTCTCTGCTCAAATTGACCACTAATTGCTTATAGCTATTCAAAATTTTCTGGGCCTACCAAGACCACCATTAATAAGAATTTAGGAAAATAAACAAGGGAAATTGCCATCCAGTGTTACTCTTCAGGGGGATCCCTAAAAAAATGTACACACTACCTGATAGGAGATAGAAACAATAATGAAAAGCCTGGAGGCAAAGCTAACCTGGGAGGAGAGTATCTTGTGCAGCCACACAGCCACTCCAAGGAGCCACCCTGAGGCTATGATTGCTATACCACTGGCTGCCCAGGAAAGTTTTCCCTGGAACAGAAAGGATGGGGCAAGCCATCCCCCACTGGAACACAGCAATGCCATGATGAATAGGTACAGAAATGGGCCAAATGTATCATGCAACTGATGTCTGTTTTTGGGAAAAAAAAAAAAAAAAGACCCCATAAACAAAAGCCCCACAGTTCGGGATCTACTTTGGTATGTGGCTAAATTAACAAAACAAAAACAGAAGGCAAACATTAATGACATTTTTCTCAATATAATAATTTTCCTTGGTTATAATTTGCCATTGGTGGGAGAGAGAGGCCTTAGCTGAGAACAGGTTTCTCAACGTTGACACTTTTGATATGTTGGGCCAGGTAAGTGAGTTGGGAAGGACTGTTCTGTGCGTTGTAGGATGTTTAACAGCATCCCTGGTCTCTCCACACGAAATGCAACTGATGTCCCCACTCCTAGTTGTGACACTCAAAATCATCTCCAGAATTGACAAATTGCTTCAGATTTGCTGTGGAGCAAATCCCATCCCTCTGCAGGGCCAGAGAAACATGCTGTATCTTTTTATCTGGTTTCCCTATCCCACCCCTAGTGCTTTTATTTCTAATTACTAGAATCTTGTCCATTCACTAGATTATTTTTGAAGCAGTGAATAAGAGGCCTTTCACTAATTGCCAAAACTTCAGTTCCCAAACTATAGTGTTAACATTAAATCTATTCTCCTCTTTATTTCTCAGGGTTATAGGTTTAATTTTTCCTATGCTCACTTATTTTTGCTTATTATGCTCATTTTAAACCGTAAAATCATTTCACACTTCTGTGACATCCATACCATATTTTCCCAGAAAACTTAGCTTTGTTTTTTTGTTTTTAAAGTAGGGACTATTGCATAAAATCCCTGAAATTCCTGATTTAGTCCACTTTATAGGTTAAGAAAATATTCTTTCAAAGTGCAAACGTAACTGGGAGGTTTAAAATAATGTCATTGATGAAATTCATTTTGTGAGTTAAGGAATTATTGCTTCAGGATATGAGTATAGCCTGGAAGATTAAAATACTGTCATTCAGTTTTTATGGATGACATTAATCATCAGCTTTCTTCTTTACTCTCACTCTCTTAAGAAAAGTGAGGTTTAAAATACATTTTACACAAAATGCTTTTGTTCCTAACAATTGGCATAGTTGAAACAATATTGCTGGGTTACAAAAAGGGGATTTAGTGGGCTGGTGCCTTCTTAGGGTTTTTTTCCTGTGAGGGTGTGCAACAGCACCTGGGGGTTGGAGGAGTGACTGGTTTCCTGGCCCTCATAAATGTGAGAGAATGAGGTAGAGCATAAAAGGAGTGAAGGGTTAGGAGACCTTTGAAGGGATTAATCTACTTAAAATTTTTCCCATAGTAAAACATAAGTGGAATTATATGCTTTTATATCCATCTAAGCTGACTCTCAACTTTTCTTCTTGCCTGTTCTTTCTGAGAAATAATTTCTAAATTCTGTAAGTGCAGAGAATGTACCTCTTGCACATTTAGAAAACTTAACTTTTTAAATTCTTAAGTTTTTGTTGAAAGGTCCATTTGAATCATCCAGTATTATTTGATATTGTACAATAATGTAAATTTAGCCTCTACTATATATATACATATTTTTAAATTTGAGTATAGTTGACGCACAATCTTACATTAGTTTCAGGTGTACAACATAGTAATTCAACAAGTTTATACACTCTGCTATGTACACCACAAGTGTAGTTACCCTCCATCCCAATACTATTACAGTATCATTGACTGTATTCCTTATGCTGTCTTTTATCACCATGACTTATTTATTCCATAACTGGAAGCCTGTATCTTCTTATCCCCTTCACCCACTTTGCCAAACCCCTACCTCCTCCCCTCTGACAACCATCAGTTTGTTCCCTGTATTTATAGGTCTGATTCTGTTTTTTGTTTGTTTATTCATTTGTTGTTGTTGTTTAGATTCCACTCCATCAAAATAAAAGTCTTCTGGACAGCAAAGGAAACCATCAACAAAACAAAAACACAACCTACCAAATGGGAGAAGATATTTGCAAATGATATATTTAGCTTTGACTTTGAAAGTAAAGGCACAGAGTCCATAGAAAGCTGTCTAAATCTATGCTTAGTGTGAATATCTTCTTACAATTGTTGATGATGCTGAGCCAGGTAAGGGAGTTTCTCTTTAAAATGTGTCCTCTGGGGGCACCTGGGTGGTTCAGTGGGTTAAGCGTCTGACTCTTGATTTCAGCTCAGGTCATGATCTCAGGGTCCTGAGATCGAGCCCCGCATGTGCCTCTACACTCAGCTAGGAGTCTGCTTGAGGATTCTTTCTCTCTCTCCCTCTGCCCCTCCCCCTGCTCGCATGCTTTTTCTCTCTCTCTCTCTCAAATAAATAAATGAATCTTAAAAAAAAAAAAGCGTGTCCTCTGCTTCATGTATGAGAAAGGAGTCTAGAATAAAACTCAACTAATTTACACAGTTGAGTTGTGCAAGAAATAGTCAGGTACTGGGATTTTTTGTACACAAATTTCAACAAAAGCAGTGTCCAACATCGTGAAAAGTAGGCTCTAATGGATATTTGAAAGTCCCAAGAACTATATCTCCAGACCAAATTAATTAATATTAGAGAAGGGTCAATATAGTATCTCCAAAAGGCTACCAATGAGAAAAATTGTCTGTTGCTTTGTTTATTCAAAGAAGAGATTTTTTTCATGCTCTTTTCACATGCACTTTCACCCTATGTCTCAGGTTGGGTTTACTAGGGGAGAGCTGAAGTCACGGGTTCAGGAGCATGTGACTAACTAAGGAGGTGCTTGTTTGCAGAAAGCTGTAAGGAAGTGAAGTCAGCTAGGGAAGGAGAAGGGAACAAGCAAGGATGTATTCTCAACTGTGGTCCACCCATGGCCTGATTTTCGGAGAGAGAGCTCTGGAACATAAGCCACATTGCAGAGTTGGCTCCCTGGAGGCAATGGGAACAGACTTACACCCCTGCCTTTTTATATAAAGTAAGGGAGCCTTCAGTTGCTTCCAGCTGTCCCAGCTGATTCTGAGTTAACCTAATCTTCAAGCTGCCCCAGCTGACTCTGGACTCCATGTAGAGCTGAGGCAAGCTACATCTGCCAAGACACGTCCAAGCTGCAGACTCATAAGCAAAATAAATGGGACTGTATTTTTTAAGCTACTAACATTTTGGGGTGCTTTCTAACGCAGCCACAGCAATTGGAATGCATGGGTCCTAAAGTTAGCTGAAATCTCACTTCACACATAATAGGTGTGTAATAATGAGTAACAGAGTTCTCTGCGCTTTAGTACAATCAATACTTACCTCCTATGGCTCCAGATAGAGTACACAGCAAGACTGTAACCAGTATATGAATCGGTATTGATTAACAAATTCCTCAGTCTATTTGAAGGTCCTCTGAATTAACAAAGGCATTCCTATATGCATTTCCTTGGTTTTTCACCTAAAAACCTAAATACAATTTCTTTCAATTAAATATTTTTTAAAAAATGAAAGTAACTTAGGGGTGCATGGGTGGCTCAGGCAATTGAGCAGCCAGCTCTTGGTTTCCCCTCAGGTCATGATCTCATGTGTCGTGAGATTGAGCCCCTCAGGCTCTGCGCTCAGCAGGAAGTCGGCTGGGAGATTCTCTTCTTCTGCCCTTCCCCCCACTCACACATGCACTTGCGCTCTCTCTCTCTCTCTCTAAGATAAATGAATAAACCTTTAAAAAATTAAATTAAATTAAAATTAAAATAAACAAAAATAATTTCAGTGTGGCTTATGTATAATCTCAATGGAAAATATCAAACTTGTCTAAAAAAAAAGTAGAATTAACTAGTAGCAAAGTTTATATTTTTCATGGAATTTTATCCATAACTGTATTCACAGGAATTTACACAATTGTTTCAGAATAAAAATCATAGTTCACTGTTAACTTATATCAGGCTTATATTTTGTAAGCTTCTCTGCTAAAAATTTACATTCATTATTTAATTTGACCTCACAGAGTATCTGTCATGAATAATGAGAAATTCCATTTCACAGATAAGGAAGCAGAGGCTGCAGTTAAATAGTCTAAGCAAGAACACAATGTTAATGTGCAACAGAGTGGCAGTTTTAAATAGGATCTGTTTACTAAGATAACGTGGTCATTTTAAAGTTTAGTGACTTCCTCCTGAGTTTAAACTCAGAATTCCAAACTAGATGTTCACTGAGTCAGGTATTAGATCTCAAATAACTTCAAGTTTCAATTTTTTTCCTCCTACTCACCTTTATTGGAAGAACCAGTAGATATCAAACTTGAAAAAGAGCAATTACAAAATGGTGGTAAGGGACAATCAAAGCCATTTTGTGCTACTCCTGGGGTAAGGCAGGACTAAGAATACTATTTCAACTGAACATAAAGAATTTTCCAACAATCATTGCTGCACAGGTTTGCAAGGACCTGATTGTGAAAGAAGCAACTTCAGAAAATATATTTAGTTTAAGTTTCATGAGCCTTCCTTGTGAAATCCACTGAATATATTATCTTCTTTTTTAAAATTAAAGTATAATTGACATACTATAATTGACATAAAATTATATTAGTTGCAGGGGTACAACATAATGATTAGACCTTTGTATATGTTGCAAAATGATCATATGTCTAGTTACAATCTGTCACCATACAGTTACAAAAAAAATTTTTCCCATGTGATGGGAACTTTCAAGATTTACTTTCTTCTAACTCCTTTCAAATTTGCAATACAGTGTTAATGACTATGGTCACCAAGCTGTACATTACGCCATGTCTGACTTGTTTTATAACTGGAAGTTTCTACCTTTTTAAACCCCTTCCTCTGTTTTACTCACCCCCTCACCTCCCTCCCCTCTGACAACCACCAATGTGTTTACTATGACTTTTGTTTGTTCATTTGTTTTGTTTTTTAGATCCCTCATATAAGTGAAATCATGTGGTATTTGGCATTCTCTTTGTTTCACTTGGCCTTCGAGGGCCATCCATGTTGTCACAAATGGCAAGATTTCATTCTTTTTTTTATGGCTGAGTGATATTCCATTAGAATCCAGAAGATGCCCATCTTCTTTATCCATTCATCTATCAATTGTACACTTAGTTTTCATATATTAGCTATTGTAAACAATGCTGCAAAAAACATAAAAGTACATATATCTTTATAAATTAGTGTTTTTGTTTTCTTCAGTTTTTTAAATTATTTCTTTTCTTTTTGTTGCTATTTAGGTGAGTTCTACTGCCCTGTGATATCACTGATCCTTTCTTCTGCTTCATCCAGTCTGCTGTTGAACCCCTCATTTTTTTTTTTTTAGTTCATTTTATATTCTTTAGCTCTGTGACTTCTGTTTGGTACTTTCTTTATTTTTATCTCTTTGTCAAATTATTGCTGTGTTCATCCATTCTTCTCCTAAGTTTGGTGAGCATCTTTACGACCATTACTTTCTCAGGTAAATTTCTTATCTCCATTTCATTAATTTTTTTCCTGGTGTTTTATGTTGCTCTTTTGTTTGGAACACATTCCTCTGTCTCCTCATTTTGCTTGACTTCCTGTGTTTGTTTCTGTATATGAGGTGAAATAGCTACCTCTCCCATTCCTGAATGAGTGGCCTTGTGCAGGACATAAAACTTACCATTTGATCCTGCCCTAGCTCTTGGTTGTCTCTTGAACCTATGCCATTTTCTAAGTAGCCTACTTTATTATTAACAGGGATCAGTTTTTGAGGGAGTACCAAGTCCTGTGAATGTTCCAAAGGGAGAGATTTTAGTCAACTCCTAGTTTCAGGCTGCCTGGAAGCTGGAACCTTAGGCACCAGCTTTTAAGTTATTCAAATATATACAGTCCTAGGGGACTATAATTGTAAATCCTGCTGGTCTTCAGTCCAGGTGATCTGGAGGTGTCCCCTTGGTGACAGTGGTAAAAATCAGAGCCCCAGACAAGTGTATGTGCTCCTTTATGGGAGATACCACTGAGCTATAGTGAGGCCAAGGGAAAGCCCAAAGATGGTGTCCCCTGGCCTACATTCCTTGAGATCACTTCTGTAGTCTCTGGATGTATGGTAATCCTGAAGAGTGCCCCTTGGGCTAAAACTCTAGGATAAATAGATAGGCCTCTTTCACAATACTGAGGGTACATTTCAGTCTGCTGTCTGTGCAGTGCTCTGGGGGTGGTAGCCTGCCAAGAACTGTCTCTCCAATTGTTTCAGTCCCATGGGTCCCAGAACGCAATCCTCCCCGGCCACCAGGGCCAGACGTTCAAGAGGCGTCTCTTGTGTGAGCTCCACATGACCAGTGGCTTTTGTGGGGTCATGAAGGTGGCTTGGGATGGGGCACTTGGCTGTCTGGCTCTGATGGGGCCACAAGGGCAGCACGGGGTTTTTTGTTGTTGTTGTTGTTGGTTTTAGCTGACTGAACTGGGGTACCAGGCATGATGCAGAGACACCAATAAACAGCTCTATAGCCTGTCCAGCAGCCTCTAGGGTAATTTGAGTGCTTCCCAGTCAGGGTGGCCCTCACCACACAGGGACCCAGTTGATCCTCCATTGGTGGGCAATAAAGTTAGGGACAGAAGGAGCCAGCAGAAAATGCACATGGAGTTGGGCAGAGCTGAAAGACTGCCAACAGAGGTAGTAAGCAGGAGGCAGTGAGAGGGGAGAGAGACGTTTCTAGTAAAGCAGCCTCAGGAGAAGTGGGTCTGGGGAGAAGTGGCATCACATCTTAGAGGGGCCACACAACATGAGCAACAAACAGACTTTTGCCAGAGCTGCCTTTGTGTGGACAGCATCTCAGAGAGGGGCAACCATGGGAGCCCCCAGAGCCCAGTTGTGGACAAATGTTGCCACTCACCCTGAAAGTTAGCCAGGAAGTAGCAACATGAAGCTCTGCCTAGGGTGTTGCTTTTTGTTCATTGACCAGACACAGTGGCCATGGTTTCTGGACATAAAGTCAGCATGAGAGAGCCTGTCTCCTGGGACTGGACAATCAGCCAGGAGCTGGCACTAGCAGGTTACAGGGAGAGGGGAAAAATGGAGCCCTCCAGCAATGGTACTGGTAAGGGTGAGGGAGAACACAAAATGATGCCTGCCAGTGCCTTCATTCCCAGAGAGAGTCCCAACAGGTTCCTGCCCCTTTAGCAAATGCTTTAAGATTAACAAATAAATCTTCTTCACATATGGTCTAGGCATTTTTCAAACTGCTCCTTTTGGTGCTGGGTCCCATGCAAGGGAATCTGCACACCAGGCCTTTAAGAGCAGACTGCCCATTTCCTAAAGGTATGGGTCTCCTAGACGTAAGCCCTGTTGCTTTTCCAAACCAGAAGTTTGGGTGGCTCGTCCCTCTGGTATAGGTCCCAGGGGGTGACGTGCCTGATGTGGGGCATAAACTCCTTGTTCATCAGGGAGAAACTCTGTATTTGCAAAATCCCTCCCAGTTGTGAGTCATTGTGCAGGGTGTGGGGTTTCTGATGAGACGTGTGTCTGCTTCTCCTACCCATTGCAGCGTGGCCCTTTTATCCTTTGTTGTGAAGTTGCTATTCAGTTAGCTTTCAGGTCATTTTTAAGGAATTTATTTCATTTGTAGCTGTAGATTTGTCATGTTCATTGGAGGAGGTGAGTACAAGATCTTCCTACACTGCCATCTTGAACTGTCCCCTATTTATAGTCATTCTGTCTCAGGATATTTATGTTCTCAATTTTAGGTTAACAGAAGGTTTATGTCAGAGACTTGTCAAAAAGTATATCACTGATTCTTGGAATCATTTTAATATTATTTTAATTTAGATCTATTAATATTAAATACATAATATACATATATACAAACCCATCAGTATACCTATGCACATTAAAGACATAAAAATATGTGACCCCTCATTCTACAATACTCTTATGTACATGCATTTATTGTTATTTTGTAATAAATGAGGAAACATTCTTATTTTTTTGCTCTAAACATCAGAATTTTATCAGCAAACTATATCTACTAATTTTTTTTTGAACTTCTAAGACCTACCAACTCTGCACTAGACCCTTTTACCATTAAAGAGATCAGGTTGATATTTTCAGAGGCAGCCAGGAAATGTCGTTTCCAGTCTGACACCAGTAATAACTCTCCAGGTTTTAGTTTAGAGACAAGTTTATCAGGTTGGCTTGCCATCCTTGAAAATAGGCTGTTAAAGTGAAAAATCTGAAGGACCTTTATAGCCCCACTCCCTTCAACTGCCTTTATACTAATATTAATCCTGTTTTAATTCAATACCATTTAAAACATCCCATGTACATGATTGTTCACCAAATTGCAATACTTTCTAGGCTGCCAAGACAGCCACAACTCAGAGGCCAGAACCAAACAATTGAAGCCATTTTGTGTCAAAATAAGATCTGGAAAAAATCCAGCTGGTGGATACCCCATGAGACATATATATTTCAGAAGTGTAATAGTTATCTACTACTTTATGGACTTCTGCACAGTACTGGTAGACATAATAAATTCAGATAAAAGACAGCCAGACATAACATTCCTAGAGAACTACCCACAGAACTCCTATAATCTATAGTGCATCAGCTGAGCATGCAAGTAGGCTATTAGGCATGATCTCTACAACTTTGAGTTAAGTGCCTACAGGACCTCAGATTAATGGATGGGGGTTTAGCACTTGGATGCATTTTACAAGGTGCTGCAGTATTAGAGGCTTAATGATGAATCTTTAAAAAAAATTCTGATTTTTTTTTAGGCTACCCAACACAAAAAACATCAGAATAATTCAATGGAGAGCCAGTATGCTGACCATTTTCTAATACTCAGGAGGGTTCTTGAAAGTCCCTGGCATAGTTCCATTCATTGTGGTCGACTGACAGATATTTCAATTAGGTGCCTTTGGATTCTTCACAGTTGTTTGCTAGAAAAGGGGACATTTGGAAACTGGCATTCTAATTATACATCTAACAGTGCTTTAAAAACATGTACAATTCATTCAGTCTCTCTGAGGTTTACTTTCTTTATATATCAAATTAGAAGGATAATCAAAATGATCCTTATTGTGCTCCCCATTTCTATTAACCATGGATGTGTGTATTTATACACAAACACAGGTACATACACACTCCCCTATAATTAGCCTATAAAAATATTTCAAAAGAAAATTAAAGAAGTATGCTTTAATATATTGCTATCTTAAAAAATAACAGAAGTTAAAGTAGGATTGAATCATGAAAAAAATGATCTGAAAGGCTGAGCAAAGCTAACATGGAAAAGAATAAGAAAAAAAAAACAATTGGTTGTCTTACATTGATATCTTTTTTAAAACAATGGGATAAAAGAAACCAAAATATTTAAAATGCATGTTTTATAGATTGTTAATGTTCCTTAAGAATCTAGGTTATGAATGATTACCTAGACTATATAATTTTTCAGGGAAAAGAATGACTCTGGTATTTGGTGACTTATTCTTATTTTAGATTGTATTTCTTTAAATTAAAAATCAAAGGAAGGAGCAGACACTAAAGGCTTGTTATATTTCACCTGGGCTTTCCTATTATGCATGGTGATGGATCAGAAATATAATATCTGTTACTTTGTCTCCTATCTTCATATTACATATTAATGTGCTTCTTGCTTTGATCATCATGACACAAAAGTTAAATGCATGTACCTAAATTACTAACTACATTAGATTAATATTAACACTAAATGGTTATTAATTTATATAGTACGACACACATGTAAAGAAAGGAAAAAATAGAAAACAAATTAGACAGTTTCCCTTTTTAAATCCCAATATAGTATTCTCAAATATAAATATGACAACTTCATAATGATAAATTAATAATGAAATTGTATTTATAAAATATATATTTTATATATAAATAATGAAAAAGATTACATGTGCACATATAATACGTAATTGAATATAAATGAAATTTTACAAAATGTACTATGTAACCATGTTCTGGACAACAATTTGAGCTTTTAGGCATTATTTCTATCTGTCAGCATGGATGCTGAAATGTTCTCCCTCACACCCTTGAGTTACAAGGCTCTTGACTGACTGAGGGACTGCCGGGCAGCACACCCAGGCCTTTCCTTCTACTGAACCATTTCCTGGTGTCAGTGAGCAAGTTGGAGTAACTGGCTTATCCTAAATGGTGGTAAGTCTGGATATTCAGATTTGGGACATAAAAAAATGAGTTAAATGAAGAGAATATTAGAAATGTTATGAGTATTTTCTTTTCGCTAGATCCTGGGCCTTCTTAAATAAAGCAAATAAATAACCACTCAAACTTAAAAATAAAAAAAAAAAGT
This sequence comes from Neomonachus schauinslandi, assembly GCF_002201575.2. Taxonomy (NCBI): domain Eukaryota; kingdom Metazoa; phylum Chordata; class Mammalia; order Carnivora; family Phocidae; genus Neomonachus; species Neomonachus schauinslandi. The sequence goes on from NC_058404.1 coordinate 94,171,472, forward strand.
AAGCTGAAACATATTTGATAAAATATTTACTGTTTATGAACAAGTACCTTTAAAAAAAAAACAAGATTTTATTTATTTATTTGACAGAGAGAGAGAGACACCACAAGCAAGGGGAGCAGGAGAGGAAGAAGCAGGCCTCCTGCCGAGCAGGGAGCTCGATGTGGGGCTCGATCCCAGGACTCTGGGATCATGACCTGAGCCGAAGGCAGACACTTAACCGACAGAGCCACTCAACACCCCATGAACAAGTACCTTAAATTCGGTCTTGGAGGTCATGAAGAAAGAGCAGCCTTTCTCAGACT